>NC_133660.1:89031751-89223184 GCF_037893015.1 Macrotis lagotis
ACAATCCATTTATTCCTACACTTTCTAGTGTTTTTTAGTAGGAATGGGTCCTGTATTTGGTCAAAATTTTTTTTCAGCAACTGTTTATATAATCATATGATTTATGATAGGTTTGTTATTGATATAACTAATTATATTACATTTTTCCTAATATTGAACCAACCCTGTATTCCTGGGATAAACCCTACTTGGTCAAAATGCATTATCCTACTGATAACTTGTTGTAGTCATTTTGCTAAGATTTTATTTAGGATTTTTGCATCTGTATTCATCTGGGAGATAAGTCTATAATTTTCTTTCTCTGTTTTAACTCTTCCTGTTTTAGGTATCAGCACCAAATTGGTGTCATAGAAAAAGTTAGGTGGAGTTATGTCTTCACCTATTTTTCCAAAGACTTTATATAGAATTGGAAAAAGTTCCTTAAATATTTGAGAGAATTAATTTGTGAATCCATCTGGCCAGGGAGATTTTTTTCTTAGAGAGTTCAACAATGGCTTTTTGAATTTCTTTTTGTGAGAGTGGGTTATTTAGGTATTTTAATCCCCTTTTCATTTAACCTGGGCAACTTATAGTTTTACAAATATTCATTCATTAAATTGAGATTATCAAATTTATTGGTATAGAGTTGTGCAAAATAATTCTGAATTATTACTTTAATTTCCTCTTTATTGGTGGTGAATGCACCTTTTTCATTTATGTTATTAGCAATTTAGTTTTGTTCTTTCTTTTTAAAATCAAATTAATGAGAATTTTATCAATTTTATTGTTTTTTTCATAAAAGGAGGTTTTGGCTTTATGTATTAGTTCAATAATATTCTTGCTTTTGATTTTATTAATTTCTCCTTTAATTTTTAAATTAAATTTCTAATTTGGTATTTACATGGGGGTTTTAATTTATTCTATTTCTTATGTTTTAGTTCCCTATTTAGTTCATTGATTACCTCTTCCTCTAATTTATTCATATAATCATTTAAATATATAATATATTCTGACAGCTGCCTTGAGTGTATCTCATAGGTTTTGGTATGTTGTTTCATTATTGTCATTATCTAAGATAAAATAATTAATTCTTTCTATAAGTTGTTGTTTGATCCACTTATTCTTTAAAATAAGGTTATTTAGTTTTCATTTAATTTTGAATCTATATCTCCCTGGCCCAATATTGCATGTGATTTTTATTCCATTACAATTTGAGAAAGATGCACTCCCTATTTCTGCCTGTCTGCAATTATTATGTTTTTATGATCTAGTACATGATCAGTTTTTGTGTATGTGCCATGTACTGCAAAAAAGTATATTTCTTTCTATCCCCATTCAGTTCCCTCCATAACTCTATCATGTCTAGGTTTTCTTACAATCTATTTACCTCCTTAACTTCCTTCTTGTTTATTTTATCATTAGATTTACCTAAATCCTTTAGCAGGAGATTGAGGTCTTCCTCTACTAGAGTCTTTTTTGTCTATGTCTTCCTCTTCAACTTCTCCTCTAAAATGCTATACCATTGGGTCCATACATATTTAGTATTGAAATTACTTTATTATCTGTAGTACCTTTTGCGAGAAAATAGTTTCCTTCATTATCGCTTTTAATGATGTCTATTTTTGCAACTGCTTTGTCTGACATAAGGATTGCTACCCCTGCTTTTTTCATTTCAGCTGAAGCAAAATATATTTTGCTCCAGCCTTTTATTTTTTACTCTATATGTATCTCTCTGCTTCAAATGAGTTTCTTATAAGCAGAATATTGTTGGATTCTGGCTTTTAATCCACTCTGTTATCCACTTACATTTTAAGGGAAAGTTCATCCCATTAACATTCAAAGTTATAATCACTAACTTTTTATTGCCCTCCATGCTATCTTACTTCTGTTTGTATTTTCCCCCTTTTTCACTTTATCTGTATTCCCCAGTGTTTTGTTTCTCAAAACCACTACCTTTGCCCTCTTATATTAATACTCCTCCCTTTCCATTCCCCTTTCCCTTTGCCCCTTCTTCCCTCCCTTCTTTCTGTTGGTTCCCCTTTTTCTGCCCCATCACCCCTCCCCGTTCCCCTTTTAATGTTTGAAAGGCAAGATAAGTTGCTTAACTTAACTCAGTGTATACATGTTAATTTTATGCCAATCTAATGAGAGTAAGATTCAGGTGGTTCTCAACTCCTCCCTTCTTCCCCTCTATTGAAATAAGTCCTTTGTACATCTTAATATTATGAGGATTGCTATATTCAGTCTCCTCCATCTTCCTATCTCTTTACTGTCTTCCTTTTCAAGGAGGTATTGTTTTTAAATTATTCTATCTGTATCACTGAAGCATCATGAGTGTCCATCAGTTCTGGCTAAGTATATTCTCTCTATTAGGATTGCAATTACTGAGAGCTATTAGAGTCTTTTTCCCAGGGAAGGATATAGCCATTTTCTTCTTATTGGATAAAAGTTTCTTGAAAAAGTTATGGGTGTCCTTCTCTACTGGCGAATTAAATTCCCTCTAATAGAGTTTCAATTATCTAGTGATTAAAGTCTTTCTCCCAGGTAAGGATATAATCAGTTTCATATTATTTGTAAGAGTTTTTTTTTTCTCACCCCCATTTTTATTTTACCTTTTCATGTGTCTCTTGAGTCTCCTATTTGAAGTCCAGATTTTCTATTAAGGTCTGGTCTTTTCATCAGGAAAAGTTGCAAGTCTCCTATTTCATTAAAGCTCATCTTTTGCCCTGGAAGAGAAGATTAAATTTTGCCAGATAATGAATTCTTGGCTGCATTCCAAACTCCCTTGCTTTTTTGGAATGTTGTATTCCAGGCCCTTTGATCCCTTAATGTTGATGCCGCTGGGCCCTTTGTAAACCTTACAGTGGCTCCTTGATATCTAAATTGTTTCTTTCTGGCTGCTTGCAGGATTTTCTCTTTTATCTGATAGTTCTGGAATTTGGCTACAATATTCCTTGGCATTTTCATTTTGGGATCCCTTTCTGAAGGGGATTTATTTATTCTTTCAATAACTATTTTGCTCTTTGCTTCCATGATATCATGGCAGTTTTCATCACTAAATCTTGTAATATTGAGTCCAGCTTTTTTTTTTTCTCTTCAGTGTTTTCAGGAAGACCAATACTTTTTAGGCTATCTCTCCTTGTTCTGTTCTTGAGGTCAGTGGATTTGCAATGAGGTATTTTCAATTTTCTTCTATTTTTCAATTTTTTGATTTTGTTTAACAGTTTCATATTGTCTCATGAAGTCATTGGTTTCTACAGATGCCATTCCTTTTCTATATAGGGAAGAATTTTCTTCATTTTCCTTTTGCAACTCTTTTCTAATTGGTCAATTCTATTTTTGTAAGAATTTTCTATTTGACTAGTTGAGTTTTTGAGAGAATTATTTTCTTTTTGCGTTTGTCCAATTGTATTTTCCAAGGATTTGTTTTGTTGTTGCAAGGTGTTAATCTTCTCTTTGGTTTCTTTTCTGAAATTTTCCAAATTTTTCCAATTGATTTTTTAAACTCCTTCCTGATTTCTTCAAGGAATTCTTTCTGTGCTGGAGAACAAATCATCTTCTCCTCAGATGTTCTATGTCTGTCTGAGTTAGGGGCTTTTCCATCTAAGAATTTTCCATGAACCCCCCCTTTCTGTTGGCTTTTTTTCATTTTCCTAAGATCTTGTGTTGGGGGATTGACTCATTCACAAAGGTATGTTGTTGGGATCCCTAGAGGCTTTACTCACTGGGTTTAGTAACTACTCATGGGCCATCCAGCATTGGGTGCTAGAGGCTTTCTCCCTTATTATAATATCTCCTCCCAGCCAGTAGGTTGCTAGAGGTCATAACTTAATCTCTTGCCCTTCCAGTAGGTCCTAGGACATCAGTCCCACTTTCTTGCCTGCAATCTCTGTTTTTTTTTTTCTCTCATAGTGGCTCCCACAGCAAAACCCTGGGGTTGATGTTAGTCTAGGATGGCTCTCACTGGCTTTCTGCTCTCTGTGCTTGGAACACCCATCATCCCCAAAGACAGATCTTGAGCTAGGTGTTCTTCTCCTAAGCTTCTCTTTCTGGGTTTTGTCTATCAGATTTCCATTAAGAGGTTTATTTCATATTATATATGAGAGAAATTCAGGAGACCTTAGCACATGGCCTGCCTTCACTCAACCATCTTGACCAGAAGCTTCTTTGCATTTTCATTTTGACATCCCTTTAATGAGATGATCAGTGCAATCTTTCAATGAATATTTTTCCATCTGGTTTCAGAATATCAGGTCAGTTTTCCTAGGCTCATTTTTTTTTTATCATGTCTTCGGATAGCCAAAAATTCTTAAATTATCTCTCTTTGATCTCTTTTCTGTGATCAGCTGTTTTACCAATAATGTACTTTACATTTTCTTTTATTTTTTAAAAATTTTGTTTAACTGATTCTTGATATCTCATGGAGATATTAGCATTCACTAGCCATTCTTTCATGAATTATTCTTCAAGGAATTATGTTCTTTAGTGAGCTTTTGCATCTCCTTTTCCATTTGATCCATTTTATTTTTCATTTGTTCAATTTTATTTTTATAGAATTTGTTTTCTTCTGTCAATTCTTGTTGCAAGATCTTGACATTCTCTTTCATTTCCTCCTAAATTTGTATACTTGATTTTTAGAATACTTTTGGAGCTCTTCCAAGATGTCTTTTTGAACTGGAGATTAATTCATTTTCTCCTCCATAGCTTCACATACAGTACCCCTTCTACCATCCTTTTCAGAGATGGTATTATCTTTAAAGTAACTTTCAAAAGACTATGCTTTTCTCTGACCTTAATTATTCCTTTTTGAGATTTGTTACTGGACATTATACCAAGTTTCCTGTGTTAGGGGAGAGCCCACTCCCAGATTTTGCTATTGTTAATGCTAGAAGCTTGCTTACTGACCTGAGACTGGTGATAAGGAACTCCAAGTGGGTTGCCCACTGAACCAACTGGTAAAACCAACTGAACCATCTGCATTGGGAATGTCAGCTACCCACTCTTTGCATTGTTGGGAAGATTGTGATTTGCTCTCTGGACTGTCTGCTCCTGATTGTGTGTGGTTTGCTCAATGGGGTGCCCCCCGCCCCAGACTGTGAAAGCTGGGAGTTTTTTTATCTGGGTTGTGCTGCCCTGTTCAGCAATGCTGGTTGAATGGGGGTCTGAAAAACCAGTATTGGAGGTCTCCCAGCTGTCTTTTGCACAAATGACCTAAGACTAAGCCCAAATTCCTAGGGCCTCCAACCAGAGATCTCTCCTGATGCTGAGAACTCCAACTTACTCACTGCCTTGTCCTACCTTGGATTTCTATTCTCTGCCCTGGGCACATTCCCCATAACAAATCTTGCTGGAATGTGATCCACTCAGTTCTTTTGTGGATTCTGTTGAAAGACATTATTAAAGATGTTTCTGAGAGAAACATAGGAGAGCATAAGAAAGTTCCTTGCTTCTCTGCCATCTTGGCCTAAAGTAATGCAATCATTGCATAAAAGGGTTAGAAAACATAAGAATTCATCTTACTACTCACAAAATATTTTCTAAAATATTTACCTCAATTCTTGACTATAAAAGTACCATTATTCATTTGTAAATATCTTTTCATATTTTTCATATTAAAAATGTGAAGTGATATATCAGAACAATTTTTTAATGTACAAATACTGTATTGTTTCCAGTTAAAAGTAAGAGCAATTTGCATCATTTTTTAAAAAAAAATTGGAATTCTAAATTCTTTTTCTCCCTCCTTACCATTCCTCTGCATTAAGAAGTCAAGGAATATCATATAGGTTATACACATCCAGTCATGCAAAACATATTTTCATTTTGATCTTGTGAAAGAAAATACAAACAAAAAATGGAAACAAAAGTAAAAATCATCATGAATTGAACAAATTTATATTGCATCTATTCTTTCTCTGGAGGAGAATTTTTTTTCATCATAGTAATTTTCATCGTATTACATCATAAGACATACAGAATTGTCTTGGATCATTGAATTACTGAGAATAGCTCATTTTCAGATTTGATCATTATACAATATTACTATTATGTACAATATTCTCTTGGAATTGTCAATTCTCTTTGAATCAGTTCATGAAAGTAATTTCAGGTGTATTTCTGTTTTGGAAAGCATCCTGCACAACATTTCCTATAGAATGACAGCATTTTATCACAATCATGCACCCTAATATGCTCAGGCAAAAATCAATAGATGGGTTTGATCTCTATATGGATTTTTTGTCATTCCAAAAAAAACCCTGCTATAAATATTTTGTAGATATTGAGTCAGTGTTTTTTAAATCATCTTTGGAATACAAACCTAATAGTGGAATTGTTGAGTCGAGGTATGCATAATTTTATAGATTTTAAGAATAAATTCAAAATGTTGTACAGAAAGAATGTATAAGTTTTCAAGTTGATGGACAACAATTCAATTGGGCCCCAATTTTCTCATATCATCTCCAGCTTCTATAATTTTCCTTTTGTGTCATTTAATCCAATTTAATAGTTATGACTTAGTACCACTGAAGTATTTAAGTTTGAATATTTTCTAATTAGTGATTTAGTATACTTATATGTCCTGTGATTATAGATAGCTTTAATTTCCTCTAAAAATGCCTGTTTATATAATTTAGCTGTGTAGCAATTAGAAAATGACATATACTTCTAAATTGGATTTAGAAATCTTTCCTCAGTTTTCTTCTTTCCTTCTAAATTTGACTACTTGTTTTGTTTATGCAAAAGGTTATTTTAATTTAACCAATCAAAATTACCTCTTCTCATTCCAGAATACTTTCTGGAAAAGAAAATACTTTTCTTGTCTGCAGATCTAATGAGAAACTTTTGCCATGCTGTTCCAATTTGCTTTTTGATTAACCTTTATGTCAAAAGCATGTTACCATTTTGAGTTTATATTGGTATATTGCGTGGGATATGGGCCTGTACCTGCTTTACACTAAAATGCTTTCTAGTTTTTGTAAGTTTTGTCAAATGCAGAATTATTGTCATAAAATTTATGATATTTACATTTTAAATGATGTTTTCAGTTTATATTTTCAATGACATGCAAAAATACTTTATAAAATTATTTTGATAAGCTTTTGAGTTACACATTTTTCTGTCCTCTACTTCCCTCCCCATAATATATGAGCAATATGATATAGTTTATTTATGCATACTATTTAACATATTTCCATATTAGTTATGTTATGAAAGAAGAATTAGAACTAAAGGGGAAAAAAAACCATGAGAAAAAAGAAAAAAAGAAAAAATGAAAATAAAATATTTTGTTTTGCATTCAGATCATATATATATACATATATATATATATATATATATATATATATATATATATATATATATTCCCTTTGATTTGGATTGCATTTTGCATTCCCAATATTTCGAGAATTGTCCTTGATCATTGAACTGCAGAGAGGATCTAAGTCCATCATAACTGATCATCACACAGTGTTCTCCTGCTTCTGTTCACTTCACTCAGCATCTGTTCATGGAAGTGACTCCAGACTTTTCTGAATTCTTGATTTCTCTAGAAATCACTCCTGATTTCTTATAGAACAATAGTATTCCATCATATCCATGTTTAATCATTTGTTCATTCATTCTTCAGTTGATGAATATTCTCTCATTTTTCAATCATTTGCCACTATAAATGGATATATTATAAATGTTTTTGTACATGTAAGTATTTTTCCATTTTTCTTAACAGTGTTTTTGAGATACAGACTTAGTAGTGATATTACTGGATTAAAGGGTATGTACACTTTTATTTTCCTTTGGACATTGTTACAAAAATCTCTCTGGAACATTTGAATTGGTAAACAGCTTCACTAACAATGCATTAATCTCATGTTTCCCATGGGCTATTTACCTTTATCAAACATACTTAGCTTTGAGAACTATCCACTGTGTATTTTATACCTAAATCTATTGTCTTCATCCAGTTCCACTATAACTTAATCAGGAACATTTTTTTTATGATTCCAGATTTGTAATATTTGAGATCTGGTACTGCTTAGACCCCTCCTTCTTTTGTTCATTTTAATTAATTCCTTTTGTATTGTTAATGTGTTGTTCTTCAGATTAATTTTGTTAAGAACATTTTCAGATCTATAAAATAATTTTAGATACTTTTTGTTGCCCTAATATGAAATTAATTTAGTTAGAATTGATCTTTTAATTATATTGGCTCAGTCTCTCCATCAACAATTCACATTTATTTTCTATTGGTTCAGATATGAATATTTTTGCAAAAAGTTTTAGGTAATTGTGCTTATATAGTTGCTGAGTTTTTGTTGGCAAGTAGATCCTCAAGTATTTTATATCATTTATAGTTATTTTAAGTGAAGTTTATCTAATATCATTGAGATTTCTTGGTAATATATAGTAATGCTGGTGATTTATGCTAGGTTATTTTATATCCTATAATTTTCCTTAAATTTCACAATTTGCTTGATTCTTGAGGATTCTACAAAGAAAGATAGTTTTGCTTCCTTACTGCCTATCCTCAAATTCTTTTCAGCTTCTCTTATTTCTATAGTTAGTAATTCTAGTACAATATTTAATAATAGTTCTTTTATTCATCCCTAATTTATTTATGATTAAATATGTCACATCCTATATAATACATATTTTTTATTTATTTTTGAATTTTATATTTTTCCCTTAATCTCACTTCCCTTCCCCCATACCCCCCCAGAAGGTAGTCTGTTACTCTTTACATTGTCTCCAGGATATACATTGCTCTAAATTGAATGTGTTGAGAGAGAAATCACATCCTAAGGGAACGTAACATAAAATATAAGACATAGCAAAATTGCATAAGATAAAGTTTTTTTTTTTTAAATTAAAGGTAATAATCTTTGCTCTTTGTTCAAACTTCACAATTCTTTCTCTGGATACGGATGGTATTCTCCATTGTGGATATCCCAAAAATTACCCCTTATTATTGCATTCATGAAATGAGCAAGTCCATTGAGATTGATCAACAACCCCATGTTACTATTTTGGTGTACAATGTTCTTCTGGTTCTGCTCATCTCACTCAACATCAGTTCATGCAAATCCCTCCAAGATTCTCTGAAGTCCCATCCCTCCCGGTTTCTAATACAATAGTGTTCCATAGTGTACATATACCACAATTTGTTCAACCATTCCCCAATTGATGGGCATTCACTCAATTTCCAATTCTTTGCCAATACAAACAGGGCTGCTATGAATATTTTTGTAAAAGTGATGATTTTACCTTTTTTCATGATTTCTTGAAGGTATAGACCCAGTAGTGGTATTGCTGGACAAAGAGTATGTACATGTTTATGCCCTTTAGGCATAGTTCCAGACTGCTCTCCAGAAAGGTTGGATGAGTTCAGAGCTTCACCAACAATGTATTAGTGTTCCAGATTTCCCACATCCCTTCCAACATTGATCATTGTCCTTTCTGGTCATATTGGCCAGTCTGAGAGGTGGGAGGTGGTACCTCAGAGATGCTTTAATTTGCATTTCTCCAGTAAGTAATGATTTAGAACAATTTTTCATATGACTATGGATCGCTTTGATTTCCTCATCTGTAAATTACATCCTCACATCCTTTGACCATTTGTGAAATAGGGAATAGCTTACTTTTTTTATAATTTTTTTTGACATGAATCCTTTGTCAGAAATATTAGTTGTAAAAATTGTTTCCCAATTTACTACATTTCCTTTGATCTTGGCTGCAGTGATCTTCTCTGTATAAAAGTTTTTTTAATGTAACGTAATCAAAATTATCTAGTTTGTTTTTAATGCTGTTCTTCATCTTGTTCTTGGTCATAAACTTCACCCCTTTCCATAGAACTGATATGTAAACTATTCCTTGATCTCCTAGTGTGCTTATAATATTGTTTTTTATGTCTAAACCCTACACCCATTTTGATCTTATCTTGGTATAGGGTATGAAGTGTTGGTCTAATCCAAATTTCTGCAATACTAACTTCTAATTTTCCTAATACTTTGATCAAAAAGAGCGTTTTTATCCCAATAGCTGGACTCTTTGGGTTTATCAAACAGCAGATTTCGATAATCATTTCCTTCTATTGTACATGATGACTGATACTTTACAATTTAATTTTAGATCTGGTATGGCTAAGCCATCTTTTCTGCATTTTTTTCATTAAATCCCTGGAAATTCTTGAGTTTTTATTTTTCCATATGCACTTACTTACAATTTTTTCTAAGTCATTAAAGTAATTTTTTGACATTTGATTGGTAGGGCACTAAATAAGTAGTTTAATGTAGGTAGAATTTTAATATTTAGTACATTAACTCAGCCTATTCATGAGCAGTTGATATTTGCCCAGTTTTAAAATCTGATTTTACGTGTGAGACAAGTTTTGTAGTTGTTTACATATAGTTTCTGAGTCTGCCTTGGGAGGTAGATTCCTAAGGGTTTTTTGTTTATTTGTTTGTTTTGTTTTGGGTTTTTTTAGGGGTTTTTTTTGCAAGGCAATGGGGTAAAGTGGCTTGCCCAAGGACACACAGGTAGGTAATTATTAAGTGTCTGAGGCCAGATTTGTACTCAGGTACTCCTGATTCCAGGGCCAGTGCTCTATCTACTGCACCATCTAGCCACTCAGCTCCTAAGTTTTTTATATTGTCTGAAGTTTCTTTGAATGGGATTTCTCTTTCTGGCTCTTACTGCTGTATCTTGCTAATAATATATAGAAATGCTAATGAGACTTTTGCTAAAGTTGCTAACGGTTTCTAGTAGTTTTTTAGATGATTTTTTAGGATTCTTTAGGTATACCATCAGGTCATCTGCAAAGAGTGAGAGTTTTGTTTCTTCCTTCCTAACTCTAACTTCTTCAATTTCTTTTTCTTCTCCTATTGTTTAAGCTAACATTTCTAACACAATATTGAATAATAGTGGTTATAAGGGGCATCCTTTTTTCACCCCTGATATTATTGGGAATTCTTCTAGCTCATCACCATTTCATATGTTGTTTGTTAATTTTTTCAGAGGGATACTGCTTATCATCTGAAGGAACAATCCATTTATTCCTTTATTCTCTAATGTTTTAGTAGGAATGGGCATTATATTATGTCAAAGGCTTTTTCAGCATCTATTGAGATAATCATATGATTTCTGATATATTTATTATTGATATAGTTAAGGAAACTAACAGTTTTCTGAATATTGAACCAACCCTGCATTCCTAGGATAAATCCTGTATGATCACAGTGAAAACTTGCTGTAATCACTTTGATAAGATTTCTTTATCCCTAATCTTTTTGGGAAAGCTTCCTTCTTCTCTTTATTTCAGATAATGCTTGTTGATCATTTTAGGTATTCCTTAACTTTATTAATGGAAATCTACATTCATTGCTATTTTTTCTAGTGTTCTTAAAAGCAATAAATTTTACATCTTATCTAAAGTTTTATCTGTATCTATTGAGACAATCATATGGCTTTTATTGGTTTTGTTATTGATATGGTAAATTATGATTGTTTTCTTAATTTGAACCATTCCTGCATTCCTGCTACAAAACCCAGTAGTCATAATTGATGTCTTTGTGATATTTTGCTATAATTCTCTTGCTAGAATTTTATTTAGTTTTTTTGCTTCAATATTCAACAAAGAATTGACCTATGAATTTCTCTGTTTTTACTTTTCATGCATTAGATATCAGCATCATATTTCTTTTGTATAAAGAATTTTGTTAGACTTTTCCTTTGCCTATATTTACAGATATTTCATGCAATATTGGAATTATTTGTTCTTTAAATGTTAGGTAATGTTAACATTTTAATCCACCAGGTTCTGTGGATTTTTTCCAGGGGCCACAGTAATTCACTTTCTTTTTTCTAAAACACCATTATTTAAATATTCTGTTTCCTCTTCTGTTAAATGTGACAATTCATATTTTTATATATATTCTTCTATCTTACTTAGATTTTCAGATTTATTGGCATATAGTAGGTTGAAGTCACTCTTTGTAATTGCTTTTCTTTCATCTTCATTAATGGTGAGTTCTACTATTTTTTAAATTTTTGATCCTGGTAATGTGCTTTTCTTTCTCTTTTTAAAATCATTTCCCCCATAAAATGAACTCCTAGTTTTATTAGTTCAATTATTTTCCTGGTTTCAAATTTATTAAACTCTTCTTTGATTTCCAGAATTTTCCATTTCTTATTTGATTAAGGCTTGTCAATTTTTTCTTGTATTTTTTTAGTTGCATGCCCCATTTCATTAACCTGCTCTTTCTCAATTTTACTGATGCAAGACTATAGAAATATAAATTTTCTAAGTACTATTTTTGATGCCTCCCATAAATTTTTGTATGTTGTCTCATTACTGTTATTCTCTTTAATGATTTTTACTTTTTCTGTGACTTTTTCCTTTGACCCACTTTACCATATAAATTTTAATTAGTTTCTAATCAAATTTTATTGTTTCCACAGATCTTTACTGAATATAGTTTTTTCTTTTTTTAACTTATTTTTATTAAAGATATTATTTGAGTTTTACAATTTCCCCCCATAATCTTGCTTCCCACCCCCCACGGAAAGCACTCTTGTCAGTCTTTACTTTGTTTCCATGTTGTACCTTGATCCAAATTGGGTGTGATGAGAGAGAAATCATATCCTTAAAAAAAAAAAGAGAAGTCTAAGAGGTGACAAGATCAGACAATAAGATATATGGTTTTTTTTCCCTAAATTAAAGGGAATAGTCCTTTCACTTTGTTCAAACTCCACAGCTCCTTATCTGGATACAGATGGCACTCTCCTTTGCAGACAGCTCAATATTGTTCCCCATTGTTGCACTGATGGAATGAGCACGTCCTTCAAGGTTGAACATCACTCCCATATTGCTGTTAGGGTGTACAGTGTTTTTCTGGTTCTGCTCATCTCACTCAGCATCAGTTCATACAAATCCTTCCAGGCTTCCCTGGAATCCCATCCCTCCTGGTTTCTAATAGAACAATAGTGTTCCATGACATACATATACCACAGTTTGCTAAGCCATTCCCCAATTGAAGGACATTTACTTGATTTCCAATTCTTTGCCACCACAAACAGGGCTGCTATAAATATTTTGTACAAGTAATGTTTTTACCCTTTTTCATCATCTCTTCAGGGTATAGACCCAGTAGTGGTATTGCTGGGTCAAAGGGTATGCACGTTTTTGTTGCCTTTTGGGCATAGTTCCAAATAGCTCTCCAGAAAGGTTGGATGAGTTCATAGCTCCACCAACAGTGTAGTAGTGTCCCAGATTTCCCACAACCCTTCCAACAATGATCATTATATTTCCTGGTCATATTGGCCAATCTGAGAGGTGTGAGGTGGTACCTCAGAGAAGCTTTAATTTGCATTTATCTAATAATTAATAATTTAGAGCATTTTTTCATATGGCTATGGATTGCTTTGATCTCCTCATCTGAAAATTGCCTTTGCATATACTTTGACCATTTGTCAATTGGGGAATGGCATTTTGTTTTAAAAATATGACTCAGTTCTCTGTATATTTTAGAAATGAGTCCTTTGTCGGAATCATTAGTTGTAAAGATTGTTTCCCAATTTGCTGCATTTCTTTTGATCTTGGTTACACTGGTTTTATCTGTGCAAAAGCTTTTTAATTTAATGTAATCAAAATCATCTAATTGGTTTTGGGTGATGTTCTTCAACCCTTCCTTATTCATAAACTGCTCCCCTTTCCATAGATCTGACAGGTAGGCTAGTCCTTGACCTTCTAATTTGCTTATAGTATTGTTTTTTATGTCTATGTCCTGTAACCATTTGGATCTTATCTTTGTAAAGGGTGTGAGGTGTTGGTCTAATATAATTTTGTTCCATACTAACTTCCAATTATCCCAACAATTTTTATCAGAGGGAGTTTTTATCCCAATGGCCAGACTCTCTGGGTTTATCAAACAGCAGATTACTATAATGATCTCCTGGTTTTACACCTAGTCTATTCCAGTGGTCCACCACTCTATTTCTTAGCCAATACCAAAGTTTTTTTTCAATGATTATATATTTAATATGTATTGCTTTTAAATGCAAGCTTTAAAATACATCAGAGATCTTATAACTTATTAGCAAAGATTTTATAGTGCTTACAAAATTGTATGTAAAATATATATTTATTTATTCTAAATTAACAACAGCTTCTTGAAGATAGAATAGCAATTTATAGTAGCCTAGACATGCTACTTTAGCAAAGGCTGATCCCACATGTTCAGTATGAGTTCTATTTTTAGGATATCATAACTACCAGCCTTAAAATGTGAAAGCAGATTAAAATTAGGCATAAAAGGTCTCAGTCTGGTAATAAGTTCTTTAAAATAGAGTTTATTTTTAAAAATCTACTTAATATCAAGGAAGAATTTGGGTATCTATATACATACACATATGTATACACACACATATATACGTACATACGTACACTATTTTGAAATAAATTTCCTCATGTAGCAAAAAATTATCAAATTTAAATATGAAATTTGGAAATAAATTAACTGACAATATGCTTAAAATTATTCTTGTGACTATAATCTTAAAAAAAGCATTTAAAATTCATAGAACTTTTAAACAAGACCTTTAATATGCATAAAACTCTCAATACATATTAAACAATATAATGGTATTCTTCACTATTGGGTATATTAACACATAAAAAAATTGCATGCCCCAATTACATATAATGAGGCTATAAATCCAAGGGTTCCAATGACAAGTCAACTAAGCCAAAGTTGTTTGTTATCTAAAATTTCCAGAACCCCAAAATATCATTAGAATATTCATTTCTAGAGATTTGGGGTGGTTTCTATATGTGCAAAAGAATGAAGAGGTGCTAAATTCCTTGTGACTATTAAAAATTCACTATAAACATTGCGCAGTTGTAGAAAGACATTTCTCCCCAAAATTCACATTCATTCTAATTTTGCTCATTCATGACCCTTATTTTTACCTACTCTTAAACTCTCCTAAACCGCTACTGAAAAGCAGTAATACTGATTATCTCTCATGAACTTCACATACAATACTAGTAACATTTGTCTGAATTGGTGTTTGTTCTTTGGATCCTCTCCAGTATTGCAGGTAGATACATGTATTTTAAAACATTTCACAAAAAGTTCATTTTTATCACAAAATACAAAAAATTCAAATACTCTAAGCTTTTGTTTACAAATTAAACTAGAACCCAACCACAAAGTAGGGTATCCATAACTCACACTGCTGTTCATAGAAAAATCAAAGGAAAGAAAATAAAAAATAAAAGAGAAAATATCAGTTGTTCAATTGAATTCC
The DNA here is from genome assembly GCF_037893015.1 of Macrotis lagotis. Taxonomy (NCBI): domain Eukaryota; kingdom Metazoa; phylum Chordata; class Mammalia; order Peramelemorphia; family Peramelidae; genus Macrotis; species Macrotis lagotis. Next base: position 89,047,034 of record NC_133660.1, read on the forward strand.
TGGCTTTCTTCTTTATATTATGTAATTCTGATAATTTTTTAAAAAATGAACATACTCATTTTCTGCATGACATATTATAATAGAATGTTTTGGCACATAAACATTGTGATACAATATATGTTAAAAAATTTTAAATCCATCTATTAAGCAAAATTCTTGCTTGTGGTGCATCATCATTTTTTACATTTACTTAAATCAAATACACAAAGGTTTGTAACTGATTTACACAAGTAGCAATCACAGATTGCAGAAATGTATATCACTGAAGGGATAAACTGCATCTTAGCAATTTTACAGTCCAAAGTTTTCTTGGTATCGCTATCATTTTACATGCTTCTTTAAATCTTGTGGGGGGGAGGGGTTCTGTACAAAAACATACTTTTCCTTTCTTCATTCTTGATGCTATTTTTCTGCAATGACTTTACATTCATACATAGCCATCTACTTATTATTATTCTAATATTTCCCATTGTAATGCCACCAGCAAAAAATATACATGGTAACCAAGAACTAACAGAAAGAAAATATGGAGATGTATATTGATAAACCCCATTATAGACTAGTAGTTGAGTGACCAAGGTTGCCAAGAAAGCAATTCCTACTCCACGGCCAAAACCACTTTGTGATCTATCTAAACTCCACCACAGACCAATGGATAGTGCAGCTAGTGTGAGAGACAACAGTATATTGTTGTCAAAATCTACTTTAGCACTGGCATGATTTATACCAACAAAGACTGCTACACATCACATTACACTGGACCACTCTCTTTTAAATTTATGTGGCTCTCCCAGATGCCTGTCAATGCAGGGGTATAATAACCCAATCACAGCTGAAGCTGTGCCACAGCATGGTGGTACCCACCATGCTGAAGAAAAGATGCTTGCAATCACATCAGGTGGAAAGAGTGTGACATTTCTCTGAATCTGAAGTCGATTTAATACTAATGCAAGGAACACTCCAATCAAAAACAAAACTATTCCACAAATCACCGAGTTCATACTCCAACTAGTTACAGAAGCAATGTAAGGCACACAATTTGGAGGCACAGATGATGTTGTCTCTGTGACATTTCTCTGAATCTGAATTAGATTTAATACTAATGCAAGGAATACTCCAATCAGAAACAAAACTATTCCACGAATCACCAAGTTCATACTCCGACTAGTTACAGAAGCAATGTAAGGCCCACACTTTGGAGTCACAGATGATGTTGTCTCTCGCTCCGCCATGGTTTCATAAGTTCAATAACTTCAAACAATCAAAGTAGTCAAAAGACTCTCCATCAGTACTTAATCTCATTTTAAATTAGAATCTACCAAAAAGTCCTCAGCTTCCGCCATCTTCCCAAACAGTTTTGATGACTGATGCTTTATAATATAATTTTAGATCAGCTAGGGCTAAGCCACCTTCTTTTGCACTTTTTTTCTTTAAGCTCCTGGCAATTCTTGACTTTTTATTTATCCACATGAATTTACTTACAATTTTTTTCAACTCGTTAAAGTAACTTTTTGGAATTTTGATTGGTAACTAAACAGGCAGTTTGGTTTTGGTAGAATTGTTATTTTTATTATATTAGCTCTACCTATCCATGAGCAGTTGATATTTGCCCATTTATTTAAATCTGATTTAATTTGTGTGAGAAGTGTTTTATAATTGTTTTCAAAAAAAGATTCTGAGCCTGTCTTGGCAAATAGACTCCCAAATATTTTATATTGTCTGAGGTTATTTGAATGTCATTTCTCTTTCTAGCTCTTCCTGCTGTTTCTTGCTAGACATATATAGAAAAGTTGAGGATTTATGAGGGTTTATTTTATAACCTGCAACTTTGCTAAAATTGCTAATTGTTTCCAGTTTTTTGTGGATGATTTCTTGGGATTCTCTAGGTGGACCATCATGTCATCTGCAAAGAGTGAGAGTTTTGTCTCTTCCTTCCCAATTCTAATTCCTTCAAGTTCTTTTTTCTTCTCTAACTGCTGATGCTAACATTTCTAATACAATATTGAATAGTAGTGGTGATAATGGGCACCCTTGTTTCACCTCTGATCTTATTGGGAATGCCTCTAAACTCTCCCCATTGAAAACAATGCTTCTTGATAGTTTCAAATAGATACTGCTAAATATTTTAAAGAACAGTCCATTTATTCCTGCACTCTCTAGTGTTTTTAATAGGAATGGATGCTGTATTTTGTCAAAAGCTTTTTCAGAATCTATTGATATGATCATATGGTTTCTGATAGGTTTGTTGTTGATATAATTGAGTATACTAACAATTTTCCTAATATTGAACCAACCCTGCATTCCTGGAATAAATCCTACTTGATCATAACATATTATTCTAGTGATGACTTGTTGTAATTGTTTTGCTAAGATTTTATTTAGGATTTTTCCATCTATATTCATCAGGGAAATAGGTCTATAATTTTCTTTCTCTGTTTTAACTCTTCCTGGTTTAGGTAACCGTACCATATTGGTTTCATAGAAAGAGTTAGGCAGAGTTCCATCTTTCCCTATTTTTCCAAAGAGTTCATATAGTATTGGAACCAATTCTTCCTTAAATGTTTGGTAGAATTCACTTGTGAATCCATCAGGCCCTGGAGATTTTTTTTTAGGGAGTTCAATAATGGATTGTCGAAACTCTTTTTCTGAGATAGCGTTGTTTAGGTATTTAATTTCTTCATTTAACCTGGGCAACTTATATTTTTGTAAATATTCATCCATTTCACTTAGATTATCAAATTTATTGGCATAGAGTTGGGCAAAATAATTTTGAATTATTACTTTAATTTCCTCCTCATTGGTGGTAAGTTCACCTTTTTCATTTATGATATTGATTTTCTTCTTTCTTTTTTTAAATCAAATTGACCAGAGGTTTATCAATTTTATTGGTTTTTTCATAATACCAACTTTTGGTTTTATTTATTAATTCAATAGTTTTTTCACTTTTGATTTTATTAATTTCTCCTTTAATTTTTAGAATTTCTAATTTGGTATTTAATTGGGGATTTTTGATTTATTCTTTCTCTAATTTTTTTAGTTGCATGTTTAGTTCATTGATTTTCTCTTTCTACAATTTATTCATGTAAGCATTTAGATCTATGATATATCCCCTGAGAGTTGCTTTGAATGAATCCCATAGGTTTTGGTATGCTGTTTCATTATTATCATTATCTAGGATAAAATGGTTAATACTTTCTACAATTTGTTTTTGGTCCACTCATTTTTTAAAATGAGGTTATTCAGTTTCCAGTTTGTTCTGGGTCTATATCTCCTTGGCCCAGTATTGCATATGACTTTTATTACATTGTGATCTGAGAAAGATGTATTAACTATTTCTGCCTTTCTGCAGTTCATCATTAGCTTTTTATGTCCTAGTATATGGTCAACTTTTGTATAAGTTCCATGCACTGCAGTGAAAAAGGTATATTCCTTTCTATACTCATTCAGTTTCCTCCATAAGTCTACCATATCTAATTTTTCTAACAATCCAATCTATTTACCTCCTTAACTTCTTTCTTGTTTATTTTATGATTCGATTTATCTAGATCTGATAGTGGGAGTTTCGCGTTTCCCCACTAGTAGAGTTTTGCTGTCTATGTCTTCCTGTAGTTCTTTCAGCTTCTCCTCTAAGAATTTGGGTGCTGTCCCACTGGGTGTATATATATTTTATATTGAAATGACTTTATTGTCTATGGTACCATTTAGGAGGATAAAGTTTCCTTCCTTATCTCTTTTAAAGCTATTTTTGCTGCTGCTTTGTCTGATATAAGGATCGCTAACCCTGTTTCTTTTTACTTAAGCTGAAGCAAAATATATTTTGCTCCAACCTTTTACCTTTACTCTATATGTATCTCTCTGCTTCAAATGAGTTTCTTGTAAGCAGCATATTGTCAGATCCTGGTTTTTAATCCACTCTGCTAATTGTTTTGTTTTAAGGGACTGTTCATCCCATTCACATTCAAGGTTATGATTACTAATTCCTTATTGCCCTCCCTGCTATCTTCCCTCTGTTTGTATTTTTCCCCCTTCCCCCCTTTATCCATATTGCCCAGTATTTTGTTTCTGAATACCACCACCTTCAGTGTGTTTACCCTCTTATATCACACCCTCCCCTTTCTTTCCCCTTTCCCTTTTTCCATTCGCTTCCTTTTGTTATTTTCCCCCTTTTCCCCTCACTCCCCTTCCCTTTCTCCATCCCCCTTCCCCTTTTAATACTTGAAAGGTTAGATGTTTTATAAGTTAACTGAGTATGTGTAGGTTGACTTTAAGCCAAGTCTGATGAGAAGAAGATTCTGCCTCTGCTCCCTTCTTCCCCTCTATTACCATAGGTTTTTTGTACTTCTTAGTGTAATGAGATTTACCCCTCCTCCAGCCTCTTTCCTGTCCCCATTTTAAGGAGGTAGCATTTTTTTTTTAGATCATTCTAAGTCATAGAAAATTCTGAGTGTCTGACCTTATAGTTCAGTATATTCTATCGAATAGAGTCAAAATTCCTGAGTTATTAGAGTCTTTCTCCCAAGTGGGGTTAAAGCCAGTTACATCCCATTAGATAGCCATATCATGGATAGGTCATGAATGTCCATCATTTCTGGCTAGGTATATTCTCTCTGTTAGAGTTACAATTCTCAAGATTTATGAGGATCTTTTTCCCCCTATGTTGGGATATAGCCAGTTTCAACTTACTGGATTGCATTTTTTTCCTTTTACCACCCCCCATTTTTTTTTAATCTTTCATGTGTCTCTTGAACCTCCCATTTGATGTCCAAATTTTCTGTTTAGCTCTGGTCTTTTCATCAGAAATTTTTGGAATTCTTCCATTTCGTTAAATGTCCATCTTTTTTCCCTAGAAGAGAAGGCTCAACTTTGCAGGAAAGTAGATTCTTGGCTGCATTCCAAGCTCCTTTGTTCTTTGAAATATCTTGTTCCAGGCCCTTTGATCCCTTAATGTTGATGCAGCCCAGTCCTTAGTGATCCTTACTGTGGCTCCTTGATATTTAAATAGTTTCTTTCTGGCTGCTTGCAGAATTTTCTCTTTTATCTGATAGTTCTGGAGTTTGGCCACAACATTCCTTGGTGTTTTCATTTTAGGATCTTTTTCTGGTGGGGATCAATGTACTCTTTCAATAAATACTTTGCCTTCCAGTTCCATGATATCAGGGCAGTTTTCCATCACTAGATCCTGTAATATTAAGTCCAGGCTTTTTTTCTCTTCAATGTATTCAGGAAATCCTATAATTTTTAGCTTGCCTCTCCTCAATCTATTCTGGAGGTCAGTAGTTTTGTTGATGAGCTATTTTACATTTGTTTCTATTTTTTCTAGTTTTTGATTTTGTTTAACTGACTCTTGCTGTCTCATGGAGTCATTAGTTTCTGTAGACTCCATTCTTTTTTGGGGGGAGGAGTTTTCTTCATTAACCTTTTGCAACTCCTTTTCCAATTGGTCAATTCTACTTTTGAAAGAGCTTTCCATTTGACCAATTGAGGTTTTGAGAGAATTAATTTCTTTTTCCATTTGCCCATTTGAGTATCTGAGAGAGTTATTCTCATTTTGTATTTGTCCAATTGAGGATCTGAGAGATTTATTCTCATTTTGTATTTGTCCAATTGTACTTTGTAAGGTTTTGTTTTCTTGTTGCAAGATATTAATTGTCCCATCCAAATTTTTAAGCTCCTTCCTTATTTCTTCAAGGAAGTCTTTCTGTGCTGGAAGCCCATATTGTATTCCCCTCAGAGTTTCCAGTTCTCTCTGAGTTAGGGTTTTTCCCTTCCAGGAATTTTTCTGTGGATCCACCTTTCCGCTGACCCTTCTTCATTTTGCTAAGACCTTGAGTTGAGAGAGGGGCTGGTTCACCAGGGCTTGGAATCGCTAAAGGCCTTACTCACTGAGTGCAGTTTCTCTGGCTGTGGGGTAGGAGGTGTTAGTTGCTTTCTCTGGAGTGTCTGTGACCTTGGCTGAGGCCTTCTCATTGCCTTGAAGGGAGGAATTGGAGCTATTTAATTCTTTTGCCTTCAATCAATGCTGGGCTTTAACCTGGCCTGAGGTCATTCCTCAGCTGGGCTGGTTCTTCTGCTCACACACCTGGGCCTGAGGCAGAAGTAGTTTGCATTTGTTTGCTTTGGGAAGAGGTCTGATCTGTAATGGGACTCAGAGTTCTTCAGACCAGAGGAGCCCAGTAATGGTGTCCTCAGCTCTCCTGCATCAGAACTCTCCCCCCCCAGCCCTGTCCCGAAGCTCCAGGGGGACAGCACCAACACCAGCGCCACTGCTGCCCTGCCAACCCAAACCCCTGTCGTCCATCCACACCTGTGATCCAGCAGGTCCAGCTCTCTCAGGACCTCTAACTTCTGGTTTCAATTCACCTGTTAATCTGGCTGATCTGGGGCTGATCCTCCCTCTGAGCCCAGAGTCACCTGCCTGAATTCGGCCAAAGCTGCTGACAGAGACAAATCCTGAGGTAGATGTTCTTCCTCCTGGCTTTTCTTTCTGGGTTTTGTGGGTCGGATTTCTTTTAAGAGGTTTGTTTCATGTGATAGATGGGGAAGGGATCAGGAGACTTTAGAACTGTGCCTATCTTCTCTCTGCCATCTTGGCTGGATTGCTCCTGAATATAATTTTAATGCATTCTGATGTGAAAATAATGCACTTAATATTTCTGATTTTTTTCCATTTTGTTGTGAGTTTTTTATGCCCTATTACATGGTTAGTTTTTTGCTTTGTTTTGTGACATGCAGCACTGAGAAAAAAATATATATATTCCTTTCTATTTCCCTTCAGTTTTCTCCAAAGCTATATTGCTTTTGATTTGATCCTGACATTACAGCTATCATCTTTTAGTTCTCCTGTCTTTCTTGGGTACATTCCTTGAGAAATTCAAGTAAGATTTGTATATCTGTTCCCTCTCACTCTTCTAAATTTTATGACATCATCTTTTTGACCGCATCAATCAATTGAAACCACTCATTTTGTTTACCAATAATCTCTTAATTATCAAATCTAAAATCTTTCTTAGTCATTATCCTTGAGTTTTCTGAAACTTTTGATATAAATGGTCTGTGCTCTCTCCTGGTTGTCATCCAGGTTGCTTGCCCAACTTTCAGTCTTTTATGATGTTCCTCACATAAGCCATGCTCGCTAATAGTGAGTTTCTTCCAAAGGTCTCAGGAGCTCTCTTGCTCTCTGTCTCTCTCTCTCTCTTTCCTTCTCCTTCTACCATGTTTTATTTATCAACTGAATGTGAATGATTCCCAGATCTATAAGCCTATTTAGTTTTAACATAAAAATGAACCTAAGTTTCATTCTTAAATCATTGACTTTCTTTGGAACATCTAAAATTGTTCTCTCCTTTATGAATCTCAAACTCAGATTTATTCTCTTCCCATGAAACTTTAAGCAATATCTAAGCTTCCCTATTACTATGACAAGCACCCCCATTAGTATTACATAACAAATAATTTTTAAAATGTAATGCTATTTATTTTTATTTTGTTGATTTTCTTAAATATATCACAGTTTCAATTGGTTCAGGCTCAATTTCTGCTTGAGAGTATGAATGTCAGCAAGACATTCCAGGTTGTGTACTTGACACCTCTCAAGTAAGTAACTCAGATTCACAACACAGGATCATTCATGAGTCCTCATAAATTGAAAAGAAATATATAGCTCTGACTTTAAGGCTCTAACTTATTAAAATTGTTCTTACTTAATAAAGGCATCAACAAAATTAGAGTATTTTATATTAAGTAGAAAAGATTTAAATGAGATTGATGACTTACTCTAAATTATCTATTTATCTATCTATATCATCGATTAGTTTAGCTATTCTAATTTTGATATAAGGCTATTGGTATAAATATATAAAGAAAAAAGAAAACAATTAAGGGACATATTAGTGGGTACCTATGGTCTAAGATAGTTTTCCTCCAATTTTCTGCCTATTCTATGAAATGGAAGTATTTTTACATAAAGAGGTAACTTAGAAAATTTATTCTTAAGTGGTTATCATACTCAATTACTCTGCCCTTTATTTTCACCCTATATACTGTGAGAGGAGAAATTTTAAGATCAACAATACCATAAACATTAAATATACTTTAAATATATATATATATATATATATTATATCACATTTAGATAGAACAAGATATATATTATATGGAAAAACTATGGAGAGCTCTATTCTTCCATTTTAAGTAGTCTAATATCAAGGTAAAGCAAAACAAATGAGATAACTTCAGTATGACCCTGACAAATTTATATGTTTGTATATTCATATTACATATTATATACATGTATACATATATATATATAGACAGTATATAAATGTGTTACGTATGTGTAGATGTAAATCTGTGTATATATTTTTATTATTGTATTATCATTATTATAATTTTCAATTCGCAAAGCACTTTTTTCCTCAACAACTCCACGGTATTTTGTAGCTATTATATGTAACATTATAGCCCTCATTAGACAGATGAGAAGACTTAGAACCAGATTTTTTGGAAAAAATAGCAATAAATTCCAGAAATAGGAGCTGAACTAGGAACTTCTTACTGTGATTGAATTCAGCTCTTTTCCATTATACTTGTCATGCATTAATGGTGGAGAAATGAACTAAAGATCTTCCAAATATTCATCCAACCATCCAACTTTTTGAATCCATGATTCTGTGCTTTGACTGCTAGAATAATGTATAATGTTGCTGTTTCCTAGAGATTGAAAATTGTCTGTGAAGGAAAATGACTCTGAACCCAATGCATGCTATGAAATGCAAGTGCTGGTTCTTTGAAAGAAAAAAAAATCTCCAATAAAAGAGATTTATGGAGCAACTCACCTGAAGTGTAGAAAAATATTAATGTCCAATGCCTTGGTTACCTGAGCTTTACAGAAGAATTTTATGCGATTGGTATAATGGCTTAAATAACCTTTTGGTTTGTCAAGCCATAAAAACACATTCTGTCCCAGCTTATATAAATTATACAAATTTACTGTCATTTCTTGGGACAACAATCTTTTCAGGTCACTCCACTCGTAATTACACCTAATTAAAATGTGCCAAAGAAAGGATAGAAATTTATCCCTGCTCATTAAACCTGTAAAGACTGTGTTAATTAGATGTCAGGCTCAGTAACTCACAGAAATGTCTGCTGCCCATCTAAATTTAGTGAAAAAGAAAAAAAAGAAATAGACCAAAATATTTCTATCAAAAGGAAATAAAACTAGAACTGGTGAAGTTTATGGACAATGCCAAACATTTGGACCCTGTGCTATTTGTTGGACATTTCATGGGTGTATTTATTTTTTTTAATCCTGAACATGCTGAGGTAATGGCCTTTATTTTTTAAAAAATGATAACTTCAGTGAGGAGCTACTTTTACTGCTATTACTATTGCTGCTATTAATAATGAAAATTCAACAAAACCTAGCATTTTTATAGAGCTTTAAGATTAATGATGAACTTTATGCTTATTATTTAATTTTCTGAAGTTGAATAGTTCAGTTGACCTGACCTAGAACACAATCCCAATTTGTCTCAGGGATAGAATTTTAACTCAAGTGATCCTTACACCAAGTTCAGAACTCTATTATACCACCAAGTTATCTATAGACACATAGGACAATTCAAAAAAGCAGGAAAAATTTGTAAAGAATTTAGATATCAAAAAGAAACCTCTTCTATGTGTGATAAAATTTGTTTAGAAGATATATATTGTATATATTTATTTACAATTGTAAATAATAGTTCTTATTTCATATAATTCCAGAAGTTTAAAATTACAAAATAATTTATTTCTGAATTTCCAGCAAGAAAACTGGAAAGACTATGAATTACAATCGCCTACCTTAAAAAGGAATATTCTCTAACATATCAATGCAAGGTAGTCATTCAACTTGTTCTATTTAAATGCTTCTTATGTTTTGGAATTTGCTATTTACTTCAAAATATTGATTATACTTACATATGTAAACACACACACGTAGGTGTGTACATGTTTATGTTGCCTTAATTGCCATAATGGTTTTAAATTGAATTGTAATTTACTCCTATTTAACTTCTACATATTGTGCTAAGCCCTGTGCTCAAAGATTAAGACTAATTAATCTTCAAATTGATTAGCCATTATACATTTGAAGGTAGTTATCTTATTACCATATCTTCTCCAGACTCAACTTTCTAAAATTTTTTAACCCATCCATATATGATATGAATTTAGGTCATCTCTCTCTCTCCAAATGTGGAAATCTGAACAAACTAGTATTCTAAGGCAGATCACAATATCAGTAAATAACTCCATGGCCCTAAAATCATATTGACTATCTTGAACGTGTCATTCTTCTGATGCATTGAATTATAATCAATTAAAAATTTCTTAGTCCTTTCATTAGAAGTGTTATAAAGCCATGTTTATTTCACTTTGATTGGTACAATAATTTTTGTCTTACTATAACTCTTTATAATTATCTTAAAAATTAATTATCTTATATTGTCAATATTGTTGAAGCCTATTATACTTTAAAATTTTTATAATGTTTTGCTATTGGTTAGTTATCATTTGAATTTTATTTCATTCATACATTTGCTAATCATTTTATGTATAATTAATTTCTAAATATAGTGAATAAAAATGAAAAATGAACCATATGGCAAATTTTCTTCATCACTTAGTCAAAATTCCAGTTATATTTATTTTTGCAGTTATTGAGTCATTTCAGTCATGTCAGTGTCTTTGTGACTCCATTTGGGGTTTTCTTGGCAAAAACTGAGTGGTTTGCCATTTCCTTCTCCAGATCATTTTTTTAACCATCCAAAAATCCACAAATTTATATTTTCAGACAGACCATATCTTGTTCAAAGGGATATTAGAAAATATTTTGAAAAGTGTTTATTTGAACTTCACATATATACATTGTTAACAGAATTTCTTTAACATATAATGTAGTAGGACCATCTTGATGGTACAGTGGTTAGGGCACCAGTTCTGGACTCAGGAGGACCTGAGCTTAAATCTGCCCTCAGACACAATATTTAATAATTGTGTGACCATGGGCTAGACATTTAACCCAATTTCCTTGCAAAAAAACTCCAACAAAATGAAATAAATACAATGTAGTAATGTTAAAAAAAACCCCAGACATTATGTAAGTACAGTACTTGCTAGTTTATATGGTATATATCTGCACTAAAACACAGTGGTCCCTATTGACTGCCATTTATCTTTTTAAGGATTCACAACCAACTTTTCTCCACTAATTCTCATTCTACTTGTTCTAAACTTATTTTTTAAAGATTTACATATTTTACATATTGCATTTTCTTAGTAAACACTGTCATTCTAGGCTTGGTGATTTTTTTTGACATTATTCATAAAGATTCCATGTCAAGCTTGTGTTTTATCCATGATTATGCATCACTCTTATTTGCACATGTACCCTTAAAATCAGAAATTGTCAGTAAAGATTGTATCCAATAATATAGATTTCTTTATATCACTTCCTATTTCTGCCTCACTGAAGTAATTAGTGGAATGTTAATTTATCATTGAAAATATCTTGTTGTAACCTTCCTAACTTTCATTATCTATCTTCCCTCTTAAAGTTTCAGGACTTGAAATTCAATTTTTATGTATTTATTTAGTTTGTAACATTTTAGGGCTTGAAATTCTTGAAATAAATTATTCTGAAGTATAATACTCATGTATGTTCATGTCCAATATTATTTTTCTTATCTCACAAGAATATAGAATTTCACTTTGAGTGTGGAAACTAGGAAACTCCTGGAGCTCTTCCCTAACCAATTCTAAATGACATCTCTAAACAGACCCAAAAGCTAGAAAACATTCAAAAACAAGACTGAAACAAGTTCTCAATGAAAGATTTTGCGTCAGAACTTCAGTAAAGATCTGTCTCAGCTGGGTAAAATGGGCATGCAGCCCAGAATAGGTGGGAGAATTGGTAAACCAGGGGAAGACTCATAATCTGAGTTCAGTAAGTCAGTGGAGTAGCAGGTCAGTAGTGGGGGTCCCTACCCCAGGTCTGAAGATAAAGACAGCTCAAAGAATGCTGGTGTAACAGGCAGGACTGGTTTAGACCACCTTAATACAGATGAAAATTCTGCTACCAACTGAAACAAAGGCAACATCCTAGGTAAGCAGCAAGGGAGGCACCAGCTGCCAGCCCCAGCACAAAAAACTTGAAACTCTATGATCTGAACCCCAAGAGCAGTGTTCAAATATCAAAATAAGCCAAAAAATTAAAAAAAAATGCTAACTATAAAAAAATATTCTGTTAAGGACAGAACACCATTTCAGATGAGGAAAGCAGTGACAAAATGCCTCCATGTGAAGTCTCAAAAGCTTTTTTAAGTAAGCCTCAAATCCAAAAACATCTCTTAGAAGAGTTCATAAAGGATTTTAAAAGCAAAGAGAGGAAGAAGAAAAATGGAGAAAAGAAATGATAGTAATGTAGAAGAGTTATGAAAAATTGACTGAAGAAATAATGACCTTAAAAGCAAATTGACCAAATGGGAAAATAAATGAATTCCTTTAAAAGTAAAAATGGCCAACTAGAAAAGGAAAACAATTTATCTAAAAGTAAAATTAACTAATTGGAAAAAGAAATGTAAATTTTGCAAACAGAAACTAATGATTCCATGGGACACTAAGACTATATGAAATAAAGACATAAGATTGAAAAATAGGAGAAAATATAAAGTGTTTCTTGGGAAAAATGACTGACCTTGAAAATAGATCCAGAACAGATAATTTATGAATCATTGGTCTATCTGAAAGCCAAGATCAGAAAAAAGAACCTGCAAAATATCATGCAGAAAGTTGTCATGGAAAACTAATATCCTAGAAGAATGCTAAAATAATACTTGAAAAATGCCATTGATCATCCCTAGAAAGAATTTCTATTTTTTCTGTCATTTTTTTGTTGTAAGATGTGAATTTTAGAAGTCTTTCTGTTATATAATCATATGAAAAAATGCTCCAAATCATTACTGATTAGAGAAATGCAAATTAAAACAATAATGAGGTATCACCTTAGACCTACTAGATTGTCCAAGATGAGAAAAAGGGAAAATGATCAATGTTGGAGAGGTTGTGGGAGGATTGGAACATTGATGCATTGCTAGTGCAGTTCTGAACCTTTTTGGAGATGAATAAAATTGTTCATACCCTTTGATCCAGCAATTCCAATTCTAGGTCTATTTCCAAAAGAAAATATTAAAAAGGGAAAAATCCTACATATTCCAAAATATTCATAGTGGCTCTTTTTTGGGATAAAGTATTGGAAATTGAGGGATTGCCCATCAATTGGGGAATGACTAAACAAGTATGGCACATGAATACTATGGAATATTATTGTTCTATAAGAAATCATAAAAGAAAAGCAGGGAATGACTTATGGGATCTGATGCTGAGTAAAGGAAGCAGAATAAAGAAAATAATGTACACCTTAACAACAACATTGTAAAATGAGCAACCGTGATGGAAGCAGCTCCTCTCAGAAGTTCAGAGACTTGGGTACCCTATTAGAACAGCTATGGACAATGTTATTCCCTATCCAGTGGAAGAAAAACAAAACAAAACAAAACACACACACACACACGCACACACAAACACACACGCACACACAAACACACATACAAAGAACCAGTCCCTTCAGAATTTGTTGAACACTTTAAAAATTATCTCTTTCCCTTAAACCTAATTCCTCATATTGAAAATAACTAATCTGTAGGCATATTCATCAAAAGTATTTATGTACAATGCTAACCTGACTGTTCACTGTGGGGAGGGGGGTGGGAAGGGATGGTGGAAGGAAATTTTGTAACTGAAAAATATACAATAAATATGGATGAAAATGAATAAAGAATGTTTTCTGACCTGGAGACAAATTCATATTCTCTTCTATGCTTGACATATTGTATCACTTCAGCCCTTTTTCTTTTCTTTTTTTTAGGTTTTTTCAAGGCTATGGGGTTAAGTGACTTGCCCAAGGCCACACAGCTAGGTAATTATTAAGTGTCTGAGGATGGATCTGAACTCAGGTCCTCCTTACTCCAGGGCTGGTGCTCTATTCACTGATCTACCTAGCTGCCCCAACTTCTGTCCTTTTTCTGAGCTAATATACTTATCTCCATGGTAACATTCAATAGACCTGGCTTTTCACTGATTTTTATTTTATTTGGGGATGTTAGATTTCCCTAGGGTCTTGTGATGATGGAGGGGCTGGTTCACAGACCTTCAGTGTTAAGAACTCTAAAGACATTACTTACTGGAATCAGGAACTCCAGGGTTACTCAGTGAACCAACCAATAAGGAATACCAGAAGCTTTCTCTGTATTGTCTGTGTTGTGGGTGTTAGCAACCCACTCCCTAGGCCTGGGGATGGATCTGAGCTGTCTTCATACAACCCAATCACTGGCCTAGGACATCAGTAAAGGAGAAGTCATGTTGCTCACACCCAGGCCTTTGGGAAAGTTATGAACACTTGGGCCTATTTTTGTGTTTGTACAAGGGAATGTCTAGGATCTCCCTCAGGGAACATCATAGCCTCCTCTGGGAATGCCAGTGTCTCATAGTTAGGGCCATCCAGATCAGCTGAAATGGGTAAATGGGTGTCTTGAGCAACCATGCTGGAGCTCTCCCAGTCTTCCTACCTCATTTGCTACAAAAACTTTTGTTCCCACAGATGAATATGTCAGGTTAGTCTCTGGTCTCACCCTGAACTGAGTCTCAGCTCTTTGCCCTAGGCATGCCCATACTTTGCCATAACAGACCTTGCTGGAAGATGTTCAATTATTCTTTTGTGGGTTGTGTCAATTCAGAATCTGTTAAGAGGCTTTATTCTTGTCTATTCCTAGGAAAAGCCAGGAGAAGGCCAGGATCCCTGGAAAGGGATCCCAAAATAAAAATTCCAAGGAATATTATAACCAAATTTCACAATTTTTTAGCTAATGGAAAAAATACAGCAATCCGTCAAAAAGAAACAAATTAAATACTAGAAGACAGTCAGGATTACATTGGATTTATCAGCTTCAATAACAATCAGAGGCCCTAGAATATGATACTCTAAAGAGAAAAGGAGCTTAGATCAAAACCAAAAATCAACTACCCTGGAAAAATTCAACATATTCTTTCAGGGGAAAAAAGATGAATTTTCAATGAAATAGAGGGCTTTCAAACTTACCTTATAGAAACACCGGAACTCAAAAAAATGATCTTCAAATTCAAGGATCGAAAAAGGCATAAAAAAAGTAGAGAGAAGGGGAGAAAAAAGTATTAGTAAACCTAATCTGTCTACATCCTTACTCAGGAAGACAGTACTTCTAACTCTTGAGAATTGCTCTTCTCTTAGGACAGCTGAAAATAATATACTAACATAGAGTATGTGAGTAAAAATTGACTATAATATGACCAAACTTTAACTCTTGAGGGTTGCGTTTCTATTGAGTCAGTTAAAGGTAGGATAATTAGAAAAAAAGAATATGAGTAAATAGATTACAATTTGCTAATATTTATGGATCCTGGGAATTGTATATCTAATGGAAACATTGAGAAAGAGTTCTTGAACAGTGGATGTTGATATAAGTAGTTATGTTGTGAAGATATATATATATATATATATATATATATATATATATATATATATATATATATAAATCAGTCAATCTGTCAATCAGCCCTTGAGAATTGTACTTCAATCTGAGCAGATTAAAAGAACACACTTTGACAGAGAGTCTGGGTAAAAGAAAGGTATAAACTAATTAATATATTAAAAAGGATTATACCAGAAGAAGTATAAATAACACCACATAATAAGGTACAGAGGACCTATTATAGGATAAAAGAAAGAAAGGAGGTGTGAGCATTAAGTATTTCTTCCCTTCAACAGATTTGGCTCAAAGAGGAAATTATATACATTTTCAATTGGATTTAGACATTTATCCTACCCTATAGGGAAATAGGAGGGGAAAGGCAAGGAAAGGAGAATGAAAAGCTGATAAAGGAAAAGAGTAAAGTAAAAGTTAAAATAAAAATAAGTAAAGTTAAATGGGAAAGGGAAAAGAAAAGTAAAGAAGGTGGAAGAAGGGAGGGCAGCTTGAGACATGTAGCAGTTAGAAGCAAGATGCTGGTAAAATGGGATAAGGGGAAAGGAGAGAGAAAAGTACAAATGGGGGAAGATAGAGGTAAATGCAGAATTAGTAATTTTAACTGTCAATGTGAATGGGATGGAAGTGAATAATAGAATGGATTATAAAAACAGAATCCTACAATTTTTTTTTTACAAGAAGCACATTTAAAACAGGGAAATACAAATCGGGTTAAAAATAAAAGGTTGGAACAGATTATGTTATGCTTCAGTCTAAATAAAGAAAAAAGCAGGAGTAACAATCTTTCTCAGACAAGGCAAAAGCAAAAATAAATCTAATTAAAAGGGAAGGGAGTAAGATGTTGTAATGCTAAGGCTAAATAATAGCTGTGTTTGTGAAATTTTGTGAAATACTCCTTATAATGCCATTACAATTGAGAAAAGGCTGAACAAGTTCCTTGTCAATGAATATTATGGAGTACTCTTGTTCTTCAAGAAATGTTGATTGGGGGCAGCTAGGTGGCATAGTGGATAGAGCACTGGCCGTGGAGTCAGGAGTAACTGAGTTCAGATCCAACCTCAGACACTTAATAATTACCTAGCTGTGTGACCTTGGGCAAGCCACTTAACCCATTTTGCCTTGCAAAAAAACCCAAAAGAAACAAAAAAAAAAAGAAAAGAAATGTTGAGTGACCTGACTTCAGAAAAGCAAGGAAAGACTTGTATGAGTGAAGTGACAGAATCAGGAGAACAATACACACATTAATAGCAACTTTATAAGACAATCAATTTTGATGGAAGCAATGTCTCTCAATATTCAATGATCAAAGGCAATCATGAGAGCCTATTAAGGAAAAGGCCGTCCACATTCAGAAGAGAAACTATGGATTCTCAATGCAGAACAAAGTATATTTATTTTTTTGTTCTTTCTCATGTTTTTTTTTCCTCCCTCAGTTCTTTTTTTTTTTCTTCACAATATGATCTATATGGAAATATCTTAAACACAAATACCTGTGTTTACAAGGACATGTACAAGCTATATTAAATTTGTGCCTTGAGGATGAGAGAGGGAAGAGAGTATGGTAGAACATTATGGAACTCAAAAAATTGTTAAAGGATGAATTTTGAAAACAATCTATGCAGGGACAGAGCCAAGATAGCATCATGAGGGCAAGAATTCGCAGAAACTCATCCACCCAAAGCTCCAATAGCCATATAATTATGACTCTAGGAAAGATTTAGAGGGGCAGAACCCATAGAAAACCTGAATGATACAAGTTCCCAATCCAAACCAACCTGGAAGATCAATGGGGAATGGTTTGTTTCACCAGGACTGGGACTGGAAAAAAGCTGCAACACAGCATAGCCACTGCCAGATCATGGCAGAGCAAACCAGCTTCAGGCTTCCAGAAACAGCTTATGGGGTGCTTGAGTCCTGGGGGTCACCTGGGTCTATAGGAATGGGGGAGGGTCATTTTCATACCTCTTGACCTAGGGTTCATTAGAAAAGGCTTAAAGGATCAGTGAGAAAACTTTGGTGCACCAGAGTAAGCAGACCAGGTTCAGCCTTGGAGCAGTCCTGAGGTAGGAAACTGAGGTAGGAAAGCCACCCAGTAATTGCTTCCAGAGAGCTCAGCCCACAGACAGCAAGGGGATGGGGAGAAACTGCAGAGGTCTCTCTGCTAACCCTGGGGCAGGACTCTGATGCTTTCCCCATGCTCAGATCCAGAGTGCAGTCAGGACACCATAATTCCTTAGTGGAGCAGGGACCCTCCTTACAGGTCCAGGAGAGATGGGGAGTGCTTGTGATCAATCACAGATAAGAGAACCAGCCAGGAGAGTAGTCAAAGCCTCTAATACGATCTTGATGGAACTGGGGTCCAAAAACCCCAAAGCTTTGGAAGTGTGATAAATCAGTCATAGCTTAGGAAATGATCAAACAACAGAAAAAGAAGAACCTGACTATAGAAAATTACTTTGATCTCATGGAGGATCAAAATATATACTCAGAAGATGGCAAACTCAAAGATTCTGTATTCAAAGCCCCCAAGAGAAATAAGAAATGGTCTCAGGCTATAGAAGAGCTTTAAAAAGACTTTAAAGAGCAACTAAGGGACATAGACAAAAAATTTGGAAGAGAAGCTAATGCAGCTAAATCATGAAAACCAAGTCAGCAGCTTGATGAAGGAGATACCAAAAATATGAAGAAAAATAGCATGATAAAAACAAGTTTAGGTCAAATGCAAAAACTAGCCTAAAAGGCAAATGAGGAGAATAATTCCTTAAAATCTAGAATGAGTCAGTTCGAAAAGGAAATTAAAAAAAGCTATCTTAAGAAAATAACTCCTTCAAATAAAGAATGGAGTTAAAGGAAGCTGATGGATTTGCAAAAATATAGAAACAATAAAACAAACTCAAAAGAATGAAAAACTAGAAGAAAATATGAAGTATCTCATTGGGAAAATGTCTGACTCAGAAAACAGATCCAAAAGAGATCATTTAACATTATTGTGCTACCTAAAAGTCATGACCAAGAAGAGAGCCTAGACTTCATTTTTCAAGAAATAATCCAACAAAATTGTCCTGAGATCTAGAAGCAGAATGTAAAATAGAGATTGAGGGACTCCACCAATCACTTCCAGAAAGAGATCCCACCCCATCAAAAAACCCTTCCAGGAGTATTATAGCCAAATTCCAAGTCTTCCAAATCAAAGAGAAAATACTACTAGCTGCCAGAAAGAAACAATTCAACTATCATGGTGCTATAGTCAGGATTACATGGGATTTGGCAGCATCTACATTAAGGGTGTGTAGGTCTTGGTATTCCAGAAGACAAAAAAGTTTGGTATACAACCTAGAATCAAGTACTCAGCGAAATCAAATACCCTCTTTCAGGAAAAAAAGGTGAACTTTCAGGCAGCTAGGGGGGTACAGTGGATAGAGCACTTGGCCCTGGAATCCAGTCTCAGACACTTTATGGTTACCTAGCTGTGTGACCTTGGACAAGTCACTTAACCCCGTTGCCTTAAATAATTTTTTTTTTAAAACGATGAACTTTTGATGAAAATAGAGACTTAAACTTTCCTGTTGAAAGGACCAGAGCTGAAAAGAAAGTTTGATCTCCAAGTACAGGACTCAGTTGCAGCATAGAGAGCGATGGATGGGAAGAACTAATTATGAGTAATTCAATGATGTTAAACTACATGTATTCCTGAATGGGAAAATGATACTGGAATTGCATGAATCTTCTCATATGAGCAGTTAGAAGGAGCATATATAGACAAGGTGCAGGAGGGAGCTGAATATAATGGTATAATATAGTATAATGATGGAGTCAATGGGTGATAAAGGAAAGTACTGAGAGAAAGGGACAGGAGAGCTAAAATGGGCTAAGAAAATTTCACATAAAAACTTCAAGAAAAGTCTTTTGCCATGGAGTGGAAGGGGGAAGGGAAAGGGGGATAACTGTTTTCATTGTCATCAAGAATTGTTCAGTGAAGAAATAACATACACAATCAATAGGGATAGAGAAAAATGAGAGGAAAGAGATGAGATAAGGGGCAAGGGGAGGGTAAATCATGGGAGAGTGTGGTCAGATACACACTTCTAAGGAGGGACAGAGTGAAAGGAGATAGAGAATAGAAAAATGGAAGTGGGGATGAATGGAGTGGAGGGAAATACAGCTAATAATTGCAACTATGGGAAAAATATATTGAAGCATCTTCTCTGATGACAACTCATTGCTTATGGAATCTGAATACTGACTGAAATACATTTTTTTATCTCTTCAGTTCTCTTGAGATTTCTCTATATTTTTGGTGGGAGGGAGGGTTTATGTTTACTTTCACAAGATTATTTAATAATATCAAAATAAATAAACCATAAAAAAGAAATTAAAATATTATTTTAAAAACTTTGCATATATTGGAAAATAGATTCAAAATTTTAAAAAAACAATTTTGAATTTCTAGAGTGATAAATATTTTTAACTATTGCTTGTATAGTTCTCAAATAACAATCTTTTCCTTAATAGAATTGTGGTAGATTATTTTGTTGATTTCTCTACCTTCTTTTAAATAATATTACAAACAATTCAGTCATTTTTTAACAGAATTGTATTTGAAGAAAGTAGCAAAGCAATTGACTTTCCACTACCCCCATAATCAGTGTCTTTCCCCCATGCTGTTTTATGTGATGTAAGGTCATGGACAACTAAGGTGTACCAGTTGTTGGAGTACTGGGCCTGAAGTTAGTAAAACTTTTATTTGTGAATTCAAATTCAGCCAAGAAATTTAATAATGTATGATCATGGAAAGTCACTTCTCTCTGTCCACTTCATTTATTAATCTATAAAATGAGTTGGTGAAGGAAGTGACAAAATCACTCTTGCATTTTTATTAAGAAAACCTCAAATGGGATAATAAAGAGTTGGAAATGACTGAAACATATGAAAGTCAGCAGCAATTATATACCTTCCAACTGATATAGTGATCTCAAGTTTATTCCCTAATTGATATTACTTCTTTTATTTCTTATTTTATCCTCACAAATAGGGTTTCCATTATGATAGAAATTCAATTGTAAGCAGTTCATTATATTCTTTCTTTGTTTCTTTGTTTCTATTTCTTTGTTTCTTTGTTTCTTTCTTTGTTTCTTTCTTTGTTTCTTTCTTTGTTTCTTTTCTTTCTTTCCTTTCTTGTTTTCTTTCTTTCTTTCTTTCTTTCTTTCTTTCTTTCTTTCTTTCTTTCTTTCTTTCTTTCTTTTAGATTTTTCAAGGCGATGGGGTTAAGTGGCTTGCCCAAGGCTACACAGCTAGGTAATTATGAAGTGTCTGAGTTTGGATTTGAACCCAGGTACTCCTGACTCCACGGCCGGTGCTCTATTCACTGCACCCCCTAGCCGCCCCAGTTCATTATATTATTTCATGCAAACGTTTGTTTTTATATAGATTCTCATTGATTTTATACTTGTAAATATTTATCATAAAACCAGTAGCTTCTCCATTTTCTGCCAAAAAAATGACACTACAATTTTGTTTTTACTTTTTAGAAAGAATGGGTTTCCCATAGAGCATTTTTTTTTTTATTTCAGTTGGGACTAACACAAAAGGGGTGTTTTTTCTATCTTGGGTTCTTGACGTCATTATACTTTTCCTCCCTAGAAACTTTCTGAAAAAAAAATTTGGTATGATGTTTTCTGGGTTACATCTAATGTGGGAATAGGAATCCTAGTTCCCACCAAAATATATATAATATATTAGTTTCAGCATAAGGCAGTCTCTGTTTCATATAAGCTTATGAAAAAATATAAATTTATTAACTATCCAAAAGGTTGTTAGTCTAATCATAGATTTAGAGCTGCATCACATCTTAGAAATTATCAAATCCAGTCCTCTTCTTTTATAGATAAGAAAACTGAGGCACAGATCTGTTAATACAGTATTAATCTAAAACAGCATTTGAACTCGTCTTTCTAACTCCAAGTTCAACATACTTTCTGCTGTGTCTCTTAGTTGATAATAGGATGAGCACATAAAGAAAATCTGAGATGACATAAATGACTGTAGTCAATATTGAAGATAGTATGGCTATATAGGAATAGTAGTGCGTTGTTGATAGATAATTAAATGTATAATTTTGAAAGCATTTTGGAATTCTCCAACTAATATGCTAAATTTTTTATAATATTTGGCACAGATATTCAATTATTAGCCTTAGGATTCAAGGAAAGCAATGTCATAATGACATATAACCCCTCAAAATTAAGATTCATGGCTTTTCCTCTATCTCACTTCACTTAAACAGGTACTGGTAATGCTATGAGTACTACATGCTTGATTAAGTGTATGACTACTACCACTGCTACCACCACCACTACTACCATGATTTTATATGAGATTACTTTCTAGAAGGAATAGAAAAAAGGATATATGGAAAATCTGGATGTTATAAAGAGAAAAATTATCAATAAAATATATTTTAATACATTCTTTTTCATAAGATAACTATTATCTCCTATTTAAAATATAAAACAACATCACTCTTCTATTCATAACTTGAATATATTTTACACTCAATTTGATATATCAAATCTATACATGAGATAATTCTTTATGATGGTATTTTATTTTTCTAATTGTAATAATTTTCAACATTCATTTTTATAAGATTTTAGATCCAAATTTTCTCTCTTCCTCCATTATTTTCCCTAACCAAGACAATAAGCAATTTGAAATAGGTTATACTTGCACAATCTTGTGAAACCTATTTCCATATTAGTCATACTATGAAAAAACGACCAGAACAACAGGGAAATATCTTGAGAAAGACAAAAATATGTTTAAAAGTGAAAATAATATGTTTCAACCTGAATTTAGATTCCATAGTTCTTTATCTTGATGTAGAGGGAATTTTTCAGCAAAAGTGTTTTGGAATTGTCTTGAGAGCAAGTTCTATCATAATTGATCATCACACAATTTTTCTGCTACTGCATAAAATAATCTTGCAATTCAGTTAGCTTCACTCAGTACCAATTCATATAAGTCATTCCAGGTTTTTCTAAAATCCATTCTCTCATCATTTCTTATAACAGAATAGTAACTTTCATTGCATTCAATAAATACAACTTGTTCAGTCATTTTCTAATTAATGGACATCCCCTCAATTTCCTATTCCTATCCCTTAAAAAAGAGCTGGTATAAATATTTTTGCATATGTGAACCTTTATCATAAACTCTTTGGGATACAGACATAGTAATGTATGTGTCCAATTTTTCCATATTCCTTTTAATAATAACATTTCTTTTCTTTTCTTTCAAAGTAACCAATCTGATAAGTGTGAGATGAAACCTCAGAATTGCTTTAATTTGAATTTTTCTAATCAAAAGTTATTTAGAGCATTTCTATGACTTCAGATGGCCTTAGTTTCTTATTCTGAAAACTATGTTTATTTTCTTTGACCATTTATTAATTATGTAATGAACTGTATTTTTATAAATTTTGCTGTTTTCTTTATATTTTAGAAATTAGTTCTTTATCATAAACACTGTCTATAAAATCATC
Organism: Macrotis lagotis; assembly: GCF_037893015.1. NCBI lineage: Eukaryota > Metazoa > Chordata > Mammalia > Peramelemorphia > Peramelidae > Macrotis > Macrotis lagotis. Next base: position 89,070,194 of record NC_133660.1, read on the forward strand.
GTCCAGCTTTCTTCTTTTCTCCTAAACTTATTTGCATTTATTTTGTGGTTGCACAAGCATTATAAAAAAGTTAAATTAATGTAATAAAAATGATCCATTTTGCATTTCAGAATTCTCTCTATCAGTTGTTTGTTCATAAATCATTTCGCTCTACATAGATCTGACAGATTAAACAACTCCTTGCTCTATTAATTATTTTCTGTTATCACCCTTTATTTCTGATTCATATACTCTTTTTACACCTTACATGAAATTAGGTTTAAGGAAATGATCTGGGCTCAGTTTTTTCCCATATTATTTTCAAGTTTTCCCAGGAGTTTTTATGAAATGAGTTCTTATTTCAGAAACTGAAATAAAAATTTCTGTTTGTCAAATAATAGATTACTGTAGTCATTTACTCCTATGTCTTATATACCTAACCAATTTCACTGATCCACTGCTCTTTCTTAGAATTTTATATCCAGAAAATTCTATAGCTAGAAAGATCCTCCTTTGCATTTTTCATTAAATTCCCTTTATATTCTTGATGTTTATTCTTACAGAATAATTTTATTATTATTTTAGTTATATAATAATTTCTAGTTCTAAAATAATTTTGGTAGTTTGATTTGACTGTGAATAAATAAATTAATTTAATTAGAATTGTCATTTTTGTTATATTAACTCAACCTCAGCATGAGCATTTGATATTTTTTCCAGTTGTTTAGATCTGACTTTATTTGTGTGAAATAAATATTTTCACTACTATATTTTGTTTTGTTATTGTGTTCAAATTGTTTTAAATTATTTTGGTAGGTAGATTCTGACATTAATTTTGCTGTTTAAAATCATTTTAAATGGAATTTCTGTTTTTATCTCTTACTGCTGGACTTTGTTGGTCATATATAAAAATACTCATAATTAATGTGCACTTACATTATATCATGGAACTTTTTTAAAATTATTAATTTTCAAGTAGATTTTTTAGTTGGTTCTCTAGGGTTCTTCAAGAATACCAGCATATTATCTGCAAAGAGTGATACTTTTACTTTCACAATGTCTATTCTAATTCCTTCAATTTCTTTTTCTTATTTTATTGCAAATGCTAATACTTACAGTATATTATCAAGTAATAATGGGAGGCATCCTTGTTTTACCTGTGATCTTGTTGGGAATGATTCTAGCTTATTCCCAATACATATAATGTTTCCTATGGTTTTAGATGGAAATTGCTCATCATTTAAAGGAAAATTCCATTTTTTTCTATGTTCTTTGTTTTGGTTTTATAAAAGGAAAGGGTGCCATATTTTGTCAATGTTTTTCTACATCTATTGATTGAAGAAAACAATATCTTTAGGAGTAAAATTGATCAAATTAGAAAAGAAAAAACTCCTTTAAAAGAACAATTGATCATTTGGAAAAGAAAAACATCATCTAAAAGTGAAATCAAGGAATTAGAAAGATAGGCAGAAAGACAACTGAGTGAAAGAAATACTTAAGTATTGAAGAAATGGAAGCTGACACTATGAGTTATCAAGTATCTATCAAGCAAAACTAAAAGCCTGAAAAAAACAGAAGAAAATGTAAAGTTACTACTGGAAAAAAAAACAAGAAGTGATTATTTATAAATTATTGGTCTCCCCAAAAGCCACAATAAAAAAGTGTCTGGACAATATCTTTCAGGAAATTATTATGGAAAATGACCTTAATATCCTATAACAAGAAAACAAAATAGTCCTTGAAGGAATCCACTGATCTTCTCCAGAAAGATATCTCAAAATAAAAACTCTAAACAATATTATAGCTAAATTTCAGAATTTTCAGTTAAAGTATATAATACTACAAGCAGCCAAAAAACAGCAATTCAAATAAAGAAGACACCATCAAAATTATATGTGAATTAACAGTTTCAAAGGGCCTGGAATATGATATCCTGGAGGGCAAAGAAGCTTGGATTGCAACCAAGAATCATATTTCTTCCATATTCAGCATAATTCCTTAGGGGAAAGAATAGACATTCGAAAAAACAAAGCACTTTAAAGCTTACATAATAAAAAGACCAGAACTAAACTGAAAATTTCATTCTCAAACATATCCTATTGATTAATAATCAATACATCCTATTAACATTCTTTACTTTCTGTTTACCTATTTATGCATCTTTTGAAATGCACTGCACACTGAGTAACCACCTGGAGTTCCTAAGCCCAGTGAGCAATGCTTCTAGGAATTTCAGTACCAAAGGTCTGAGAACCATAACCTCCCCCAAAACAAGAACATATTGAAAGGGCCCAAAATGAAGAAAGGCCAGTGCAAAGCAGGGTCCATTGAATATTTCCTTGAAAATAAGACTACCAGCTCAGAGGAGAAATAAATTAATCTCAAGCCCATAAAGACACCTTAGAGGAGATCAGAAAGGAATTTGAAAATCAAATGGAAAAAATTGGTAAAAGAAACACAAGAGAAAATTAACACTATGGAAGAGAAAATTAGCATCTTACAATAAGAATACACATCCTTTGAAAACACAATTAGCCAAATGGAAAAAAAAAGATAAAAACTCCTTCAAAAATAGGATTGAACAATTGGAAAAGGAGATGCAAAAAAGGAAATGAAGAAAACCATGCTCTAAGAAGATTGTAAACTTTGGGAACTAATGAATTCATGAAATAACAAGAATCTGTTAAAATAAAAAGAAGGAAAAAATAAAAACAAGTGTAACATTCCTTATTGGCAAAACAACTGACCTGGAAAATAGATCCATGAGAGGCAATTTACAAATTGTAAGACTACTTGAAAAACTTGGAAGAAAAAAAAATCTGAATTCCATCCTTCCGGGTTTAATGAAAGGTAACTGCCCTGATATCTTGGAACCATACGACAAAAATAGTCATTGAAAGAATACATCAATCCCCTCCTGTAAAGGATCCCAAGATGAAGGCACCAAGGAATATTGTGACCAAACTCTAGAACATGGAGAAAATCCTGCAAGCAAACAGAAAGAAATAATTCAGATATCAAGGAGCCACAGTAAAGATTACACAGGACCTGACTGCATCAAGATTAAGGGATTGAAGGACCTGGAATCTGATATTCCAGAGAGTAAGGGAATTTGGATTACAGTCAAGAATGCATTATCCAGCAAAACTGAGTCTTCTCTTTAAGAGCAAAAAAGATGGATATTTAATGAAACAGAAGATTTTCAATTTTTCCTGATGAAAAGACCAGAGGTAAACAGAATGGTAAAACCAGAATGAAATGATAAAAAATAATACCTCCTCAAAAAGGTGGAACAATAAACAGACAGGAGGAAGAAGAAGATGAAATGGGGGTAAATTACATTGCGGGGGGGCTAGGTGGCGCAGTGAATAGAGCAACGGTCCTGGAGTCAGGAGTACCTGAGTTCAAATCCGACCTCAGACAAAAATTACCTAGCTGTGTGGCCTTGGGCAAGCCACATAACCCCATTGCCTTGCAAAAAAATAAAAAATCTAAAAAAAAATTACATCATAGTAAGAATTACAAAGGACCTTTTGCAATAGAGGGGAAGAAGGGAGGAGGTGAGAATGGTCTGAATCTTAGTCTCATCAGATTTGACTCAAAATGGGGTTGACACACACACATACACACATACTTGGTTGAGTTTAGAAAAATCTGAGCTTTTAAATATTAAGAGGGGAAAGAGTTAGGGGGAAGAAAGGAGGAACTGACAGAAACAAGGGCAGGAAGAAGGGATAAAGGGGAAAAAGGGGATGGAGACTGGTTAGAAGTGGGTAAACACACTGAAGGAGGTAGTATTTAAAAGCAAAATACTGGGGAATAGGGATAAGGAGGAAAAAAAGGTAAAAAAATACAAATAGAGGGAAGATAGCCTGTAAGGCAATAAAGTGATAATAATTATAACTTTGAATGTGAATGGGATGAACTCTCCCATAAAATGGAAGCAAATAGAAAAGTGGATTAAAAAATACAATCCTACAATATTCTGTTTACAAGAAACACATTTGAAGCAGATCATATATAGTATCTTTTATTCTGCAGTACAAAAATTGGCCATATACTAGGGCATAAAAACCTCTTAATCAAATTCAGAAAGACAGAAATATTGACTCCATCCTTTTTAGACAACAATGCAATAAAAAAATCATATTCAATAAAGGACCTAAAAGGACCTAAGGACATAAAACTAAATGGAAACCAAATAAGCTCATTTTAAAGAAAAAGTGGATCAAAAAGAAAATCATAGAAAGAATTGATGATTTCATCCAAGATAATGTCAATAACAAGACATCATATCTAAACTTATGAGATACAGTCAGAGCGGTTATTAGGGGATATAATATATCTCTAAATGTTTACATGAATAAAATAGAGAAAGAGGAAATCAGTGAATTGAGCATACAACTCAATAAGTAAGAGAAAGAACAAATTAAATTTCCTCCAATTAAATACCAAATTAGAAATCCTTAAAATTAGAGGAGAAATTAATAAAATCAAAAGTATGAAAACTAATGAACTAATAAATGAAATCAAGAGTTGGTTTTATGAAAAAACAATAAAAGAAAAATCTCTGATTAATTTGATTTACAAAAAGAAAGAAGAAAATCAAATCACTAGTATCAAAAATGAAAAAGGTGAATTCACCACCAATTAGGAGGAAATTAGAATAAGCTTACTCTATCAGTGCACTGATGAAGGATAATTTTAGGGAATCTGTGATAGATAATGTCATCAATTTCCAGAAATGGAACTGGGAAGCTTAAATGAAGACCAAAAATTATTGTCTTCAATTTTTTTAAAAAGTTGTCTTATGTAATATATAATTTCGTTATTTCTAATATTTTCTTTCTTCCTTATGGATATTTTTCCCCTCTTTCAATTTTGATTTATACATATCATTTCTAAACAAATATAGAGACCATATCAGATTGCCTTCTGTTGAGGGAAAAGGAGAGGGAAGGGAAGGGGGGGAATTTTGTAAAATTAAAAACTTTACCAGAAAAAAAATTGGTAGAAACTACCACTGTATAAAATTTGAAAACAAGTAAAATATTTATATAATTAAAAATTGTTGACTATAAAAATCAAGTTAAAAAGTCTCTTGAAACTATTAGCAACTTTTAACAAACTTGTAGAATATAAAATAAACAAAAATTATCAAGATTTCTATATATTACCAACAAAGCCCAGCAGTAAAAGATAGAAAAAAGACATTTCATTTAAATAATTTTAGACAAAATAAAATACTTGGAAATCTACCTACCAAGATAAACTCAGAATCTCTGTGAACACAATTGTAAAACCCTTTTCACACAAATAAAGTTAGATCTAAACAATTAGAAACATGTCAATTGCTCATATGTAGATGGAATTAATACAATAAAATAACAATTCTGCCTAAATTAAATTATTTATTCAACATAAATTAAACTACTAAAGAATTATTTACAGAGTTAGAAAAAATAGTAACAAATTACATTAGGAAGAACAAATCATCATGAGTAACACGGGAGTTAATTTAAAAAAAAGATTAGGTAAAAAAAGAAACAGTAGTCAGTGACTATAGTAATCTATTATTTGATAGACACAAAGACTTTCTTCTGGGATAAGAACTCACAAAGCTTCTGGGAAAACTTTAAATTAATTATGGCAGAATCTAGGAATAGATCCACATCTCATACCCTATACCAAGATAAGGTTAAAATGGTTACTGGATTTATACATAATGGGAGATATCAAAAGCTAGTTAGGAGAAGAAAGAATAGCTTATTTGTCAGATCTATGAAGACAAGAGGAATTTATGACTAAACAATAAAGAACATATTAAATTGCAAATTGGATAATTTAAACTGCATTAAATTAAAAATATTTCAAAATTATATTTTTAAGACATTGCTTTTATCAGTGGATTCTTTTTTTTTATTTATTAAGTCTTTTATTAAGGTTTTGTTTTCTTCAGTTGATTTGTGTTCTTCCTTTTCTAAACTGTTCTTCCTGTTCTAAACTTCTTCTTTTTTTTTTTTTTTTTTGCAAGGCAATGGGGTTAAGTGGATTGCCCAAGGCCACATGGCTAGGTAATTATTAAGTGTCTGAGGCCGGATTTGAACTCAGGTACTCCTGACTCCAAGGCCAGTGCTCTATCCACTGTGCCACCTAGCCGCCCCTGTTCTAAACTTCTTTGCATAATTCTCCTACATCTCTCATACCTTTTCCCAATTTTCCTTTCACCTCTTTTTTGAGCTCTTTAAAGAGATTTTTTTTAATTTTGTGGGTTATGCCACATGTAGGCATTTTGTCATTTTATTTTTCTGAGTTTGTTTTGATCTTTTTTTCTTAGCACTGTAGGCTTTTATGACTAGGACTTTTTTGTTTCTGTTTTTTTCATTTTTTTAAAGTTCAACTCTTGGGGCACAGGGGCTACTGAACCAAGCTTCTTGTGATGGGAGTCCTGCTACTAAGAGCCTCTCACTGACTTGTCCACACCTCCGTCTGCTCTGTGCAATGTTCCCTTTTTACCTGAATTCCTTCTAGGATAGAAAATTGTTTCACTATGTCTTTTTGTTGGTGCTGTAACCCCAGAATATGTTTATAGGCTTGATTTAATGTTGTTTCAAGGAGAAATTAAGAAGAACTCAGGTACACTCCTGGCTTCTCTCTGCCATCTTGGCTCTACCCCCTAGGAACAATTCCTAATGAGATATATTGAAAACTTCAAAATCTCTATAATTTGATAGATAGATAGATAGATAGATAGAATACAGTCCCTGGAATCTAGAGGAAATGGTTCCAAATGCTAGGTATGACACTTAATAACAGATAAATTATTTAACAATTCTGAGTCTAGGTATTCTTATCTGAAAACAATTGAAGATTGGGTTTAATATTCCTTTAGGTTCCACCTAATTCTATAATCCTATAATACTAGAAAGTAAACAATTCACCAAATCTTTCTGAAAATAATGATTTAATAAAAGTTACCATTTATATTTGTCTCTAGAAAATGTAACCTTAAGCTTAAATAAGGTTAAATAAAACCAATCATTTCATGAAGTTATTTTTAAGAATAATTATTATATGGGAAAGACTACAGAAGCAAGTCATTATCAAAACCTGTAAGATATTTTTAAGAAGAATTAGAGAAGAATTTAAAAGCATAAAAATGTAGATTGTAGAAGACTCACCAAAGAAGCAAACAGTGGATAACTTTTCACTCACCTCAACTTAATGGGAACAATATGGCATAGTGGAACTAACAATGGAATTAGAATTAAAACACCTTGTTTCAAGTCATTTTATTTATCTGGATTCAACTTTAAAGTGGGGGTAATAAAATTGGATTAAATTATTTTTCTAATTTCTTTTGCTTCTAAATGTATAAAACAATAACTGGCTATTTCTTTTAGAGGAATTTTCCTTCTGAGTCTCATCTGAGTCTTTTTTCACTTTTTTTGTCCCAAATCTTTTGGTTTCTTTCTTTCTTTTTTTTAAATCAACAACCTAGTCCAAAACTTTTGAAATACACTGTGTTTTGATTTATTGGTTGAAATAATCTTTTGTATTTAACAAATCAGGAAATATTTTATGTTTGCACTACTTATGAGTTAATTGTACAACTGCACCCCGCTATCTAATACAGTTTATAACAATCTGTCTATTACATTTGCAACTTTTCATCAAGTTTGTTCTTGAGGCAAATTTTGAAGAATTGCATGGTATAATAATATAAATGATAAATCAAAGAAATCCATAACTTAGAGAAAAATAAAAAGTAATGAAATGTAATGAAAGTGAGGAATAATTTATGAACTTACCAAAAGGTCCACAGGTAACTCACCCACTGCCAAGACAGCTGATGTTCTTGTGTTCAAAGAAGACCATGACAACAGGGAGGTGATGCCATGACATGCATATGATTTGGATTTGAATGGGGAGAGTTTTGGACTAAGTAACAAGTCTCACTTTCCTCTCCAGAGCCATCTGGTACAATGACCAGATATGAATCAATACAACTGGAGATAGCCCCACTTCTGAGGCAATCAGGGTGAAGGGACTTGTCTACGGTCACAGAATTGGTATGTGTCTGAGGCCATGTTTGAACTTGGGGTCCTCCTGACTTCAGGGTCGACACTCTACCCACTATATATTGGATGGACCTTCTGTAGACAATTTGCAAAACAACGTGAAAAGTCAAATCATGTTAATAATTGTTTATTAAATGCTTACTATGTGGCACTCAAAGTGTTAAATGCTAGGGGTACACAGAATGACAAATACAGACCCTGATCTGACATTAGTTATTAGACAAGAATTATTATGATAGATAGGCATTAATTATAATTAAAAGATAAAAACATTTCCATCTTTGGAGGATCTTTATTTCTTCCCTGATTTCTTATTTTGGTATTTCTTTTACTTCTCTGCCATTCTTCAGGAAGATTGTCAGTAGAAAAATCTTATTAGACTGAAAGATTCAGTTTGGGGATTCACATTATCTTCTGTTCTTCTAACTTATGCATAGAGTCATGAATTCCAAAACATCCATTTAAGGTCAAGGTTCAGCTTAGTGATTACATTTCTTACTTGATTGTACAGTCATAGAAATTTTTGCCTTCTCCAACTTACCCTCCACCTCCACTCTTCATTGTCCTTTTGTGTATTATCTATTCCCATTCAATTGTAAACTCCTTTAGGGTAAAATCTATCTTTTATTTTTTTACATATGAATTTTTAACACTTAGCACATTTCTTGGTTCTTAATAAGCCATCAATAAATGTTTCTTGACTCTTAAAAGGCAAATCAAGGTGGCTTGGTGGTGCAGTGGATAGAGCACCAGTCTTGGAGTCAGGAGGACCTGAGTTCAAATTTGGTCTCACTTAATAATTATGTAGCTATGTGACCTTGGGCAACTCATTTAATCTCATTGCCTTGCAAAAAGAAAAGGCAAATCATGAGCAACAGATACATCGAAGTATTCCAATATGATACAGATAAAGAAATTGACACTTAAAAGAATTCCTTATCAACATCCAGCATTATATATTTAACAGATGTTAGAAATGAGATTCTATCCCATGACAAGATTTTTTTTCTGTTTCCCTAGACAAATTCTCTCTAAATGCTTATTATGGTCATTAAAAATAATTCAAAGTATAAAGTAGGAAGAATAAATGTATAAAGATGGCATATTTCCAAACTTACATACTAAGATAAACCCTACTGAGTTACTATATCAGAACATGCATCCTGAATACATATTACACACATGGGAACAGAGCTAGCACAGGCATTTTAGACTTAACTACAAGAAATTTGTTAAATTATATGGTGATTTTTGATTTCTCTTCACAGTAAAAGATTTTAAAAAATCACTACAAATCAAGGACCACCACACTTTCAAATAAAAACCAAAATAGTAGGTGATCTAAGGGCAATGAAACACCTATTGTCGATTGTCTCCAATAACATATAATAAGTCTTCTAAGATGGGAATGACTAGAAACTTGACTTAATCATGTTAAAAGGATCATTTAATATTGCAATGTGTGACATTTAGAATCAAAAGATAAATGGATTTTAATGCCAACCTTTATATTTCTAGTTGTGTGACCCTGAGTATGTCATGACTTCTCAAAACTATTTTCTTCTTCTATGTATGTGAGGAAATGTTTGTTTTTGAACAAAGGTAATTGTATTTCCCACTTCACAAAGTGTCTAATGGATAAAGTACTTTATCTACATAAAAGTGATATGCAAATATGAATTACTTTCAATTATTGCATTGCAAGAATTAAAAGGAGTGATTAGAAGGAGGAAAGAACTGATATTGTGATCATTAAAACATGGATTCAAGTCTAGACAATGATTTGTATTAACTATAAAATTTAGAGTCATGTAAATTAGTGACCTCTATGTTCCTTTCTATCTTTAAAATCTTATAGTTTTAAAACATGTGATTCTTTATGATTCAAAGTATTATGGAACCATTGATGATATACATTAACAAAAAGAGTTTATCTTCTCTTTGGGAATTCTTTATACACAAGAAATCATAAATATGATCCAAATTACAAGAACAGTTACATCAGGACAACAATCAACTGTAATTGAGCAAAAAAAGGATAACAAAGAAGTTACAAGCTCAATGTTACGCTAGTATAAACAAATAAAAATATTCAGAATATCTCTTGTGGGTGGGCCATCTAGGAAAATTTCTAAGATTCTCTGATAAAAAGTTTAGTGTGAAAATGCATGAATTAATTGTAATAGACCAAAGAAAATATCAGTGAATACAAGGTAGTGTCTAGTCTCTGGTGGGGAAAATACATCTCTTTTTTTTTGTTTGTTTTGGATTTTGTTTGCAAGGCAATGGGTTAAGGGACTAGCCCAAGGTCACACAGGTAGGTAATTATTAAGCATATGAGGCCTTATTTGAACTCAGGGTCCTCCTGATTCCAGGGCTGGTGTTCTATCCAGTGTGCCACCTAGCTGCCCTAGGAAATTATATTTCAGTAATATAATGGAATTTGGTGTTTTTTTTTTCACTTTGGTTCTCATCCAGGTGTTTGTATCCTCTCCAATCTGTAAAGATTCTTCTAGAAGCTCCTTAGGCATATAAATTAATGTAGTATTGATTGGAGGAAAAAAATCTCAGATTCATAATTTGTATAGTTCATAGATGGAAAAAATTTAGTGATTATCTAATTAAACTCCTAGATTTTGCAATAGCACTATGAGGATTATGAACTTTTCCTCTAAATTCTGTGCTCTTTCGGTTCAACACATTAACTATCTTTTCATACAAGAAGCATTAAAATGATTTTTAATCATTTTTACATTTAAGCTATAAAAATGTGAAGCAATTTTTATATGTTTCAAATAATGTTTGAAACTTTAGTAGTTTAATGGTTTTATTATCTCATCATTGTTGATATTCTCCCTAACAATGTTGATCCCAATTAATTCATATATTTTCAACCTACAGAATTCTCATCAACAGCCTCAAATCAATCATTTAAAGACAATCTATATTGCACTTTTTATATTCATATTTGTTGACTGGTTTCCCTCTTAGTCTTCATTGGAAGAACTTAATTGATCGTCAGGTTATTATGAAGAGCCTCGCATGCCTCTTAAGCCAACTTATCAATTAGAATCTTAGGTTATGTGACTTTATCATTTCTCTGAATACCTTTAAATATGTTTTCCCCCAACCTAATTATGACATGAGACCTTCTATGATGTCCTAATTCAAATATATCATAATTTCAAAAGTAGAGGGCCCTTCCCTTTTTACTTCATCAAATGATTCAGATGACAAAAATGATTACTTGAGTAGATGGTTGAATGAGAGGTTACTAAGTAGTCTAGTTCCATTTGATTCCTCAGGGGAAAAAATAAAAATAAAAACAATAATACAGATACCAAAAAAGAAGGAAATCCTCAAAAGGACTATATTAACAGATATATGTAAATATATATACCATAGGCATACACACATAGTGCATGCATGCACACACATATATGTGTATATATGTTTGTATATATAATATGAAAATGTATGTATGTATAAATGTAGGTAGATTGAGCACATGCCTAATCTGAGAGAGAGAGAGAGAGAGAGAGAGAGAGAGAGAGAGAGAGAGAGAGAGAGAGAGAGAGAGAGAATATCTAAGTTCTATTTTAAGGGAATATATATTATTTGCTATAATATCCATTTTTTCAGAAAATAGAAACTAAGAAAATGGGAAAAAGTTCTTAGCATAATGCCTGATACATAGCAGGTACTTAATAAATTTCAATTGACTTGTCATATTAAACTACTTTTTGAAAAACTAAGGGCAGGAATGAAAAACAGGAATCTAAAGACCATGCAATGAAAATGACAACGAATGTAGGCTTGGAAAATCTAGACTACAATCTTTTTCTTCTACTCAAATAATCATGGGCATGTCAGTTTTATCCCTGTGATCTCAGATTCCTCATCTTTAAAATGAATCTGTTGGACTAAATTGGTTATGAGAAACTCAAATAGAAGTGAATCCTATTAAACAGCATTTAAGAAATTTTTCTGCTTATTTACTCAGAAAACTACCTTTTACCATTATATATGTTCTGTTGCATTTTAATTAATTTTGCTCAATAGCTCCCTAAAACATTTTGATCTAGTCTGAACCCACACAAGAATGTTTTGGACTACAGGTAAGTGAATTTCATCCCTCTGACCTCTGAGATTCTCTTTAATTTTAAAATTCATTTTAGGATTTTTTAAGAAAATCCCAATGTAAAGTTATGTTTTTTAAACCAACTATTATTTGCTTAATTGCTGACTTATGAAACCTCAAATGTGAACTCACTGACCTCTGTAATATTGCTTTATCTAGTATCACATTTTCACAGAAATAGAATCAGTTACCAATATAAAGTGGTATAAGTATTCCTACACTAGGTAATTTTTGCTTCCACAACTGAGGCAGAAAAGAAATATGATTCTGTCATACAAATGAGTAATCCATCAATATGCATTAAGATGAACTTTTTGAAATCACATTCTTTCTGGGACTGATTTTTGTTGACTTGAATACTAGGATGATGCGTTGAAGGCAGCATAGTGCATGGGTTGGCAAGAGCTGTATAAAAATGTGCAAAGTCAGGGCTTCCTTAGAGGTGTGTAATATTAGCACAGGTAGACAACCAAGGCTGCCCTGCCGGGGTTTTATTTACAACGCCGGCTTCTTTATGCTAGTCCGTCCTCTTACTCACCAGTCCAACGCATGATGAGTCTTCGGGGTACCTCCGGCCCCCACTCTTTGATGGGGGAAGAACCAGACAGAGCGCCTGAGGTGGATAATGAGTCTTTATTCTTCTGTGATCACATCCCGCTCCCCCCAACCTCTCAGCAGACACTTTTATCCCTTCTGTCCTCCCTCCAATGAACTCTTACCCAATGAGGGGCCGAGTTCTGTAACATTCCCTTATAAGGTGATTATGTTTCCCCCACTAAGCGACCGCCAAGCCTCTTCCCCCCGCCCCCAACATCTCCCCCTTTCTGTTTTACAAGGTTATCACTTGGTGTGACCTTAAGCGGTGCTGAGGTTAGCCTTAAGTGGTGTCATTTCTACTGGCCTCTGATAGCCGGGGGCGAGGAACCCTGTCTTAGGTCATCTCCTTCAACCCAGGGCCTTGCCCATCCTAGGCGCCCGACACCCTCAGGGCCTGTCTTAGGTGGCTGGGTTAGGAGAGGTTGCCCGTCTTGGGGTTTACCTCGTCTTACCCCTAGGTGTCACATGTCATGCATGGCAGCTAGCCAGACTTGGGGATCCTCCCCCGTCTCCATGGCCATGAAGGCTTTCTGAGTAAGAAGCATATAGCCCCTCTGTCGCCTAGCTAGGCGGCAGAAACAGACAACAAGTAGGGTGATTCCCAGAATCAGCGTCCTTGTTCACCCTCAAGGGGGTACCCTCCCGCCATCTGGCAATCCCTCCATGGTATGGGATCCTCGATGTCTTCCCCTGTGGCCACACATGAGGGGCCCCACCGAGGAATCGTGAAGTCCCGTTGAGTTTGATTCACCAGGGGTCGCCAACCCAGAAGGCCTCGGAGCTGGGTCCCCTTTTTTGTCCCTGCTGGGCTGACAGTCGTCTGCGGGAAAAGGCCGACGCAGGGGTCAGTCGGGGCAGTGCTATAGTTAAAATCGTTCTGCCCTGTGGAGTTGAAGTTCCAGGACCGATTTTCTTCCCCGATGTCGAAACATAGGGAGTTGTTCAGGTCCCAGCAGAAGGAGTTCTGGGCCGGTGCTTCAGCGGGGTCCATATATGCAGAAGGGAGCCCCATCGATGTATTGGTCACTAGCAGCCGAGGGTAGATCGGGGAGTTCCGTGCTACCGGAAGGGGAGAGGGAATAACTCGGAGTATTCCCCATGTCAGATTCCCTTCAGATGGAGCACCTCCAAGGATCCCTACGACGATCAGAAGGCCTGAAAAAGGAAGAAATTCCTCTCACCCTGTAGGGTTGGGCATTAATCAAGGTCTCTTATCTTGTAAACAGGGAGCCATCTTTCTGGCTCTTCTATCTTATCCTCGGGATGAAATGACAGGTGGCCCTGTCTTCTGTTCTTTACCGTTACAGGGCCATGCCAACCTCCCTCTTCATCTCTCCACATGACTTTAGAGCCTGGTAGGGCCTTGGTGGGAGAGGGCAGGAGTGTTGGTTCTTTCTTAGCATGTCCTTTTGGGGAGAAAAATCTCTGGGCGGCTGTAGTGCCGTCATCCCTGACTTGTAGGAAATTCATGGTAAATGGTACCTGAGACAGGTCTGAATGGGTCAGTGACCTGCCAACTCCCCCTTTCTGTTTAAAGAGCGTAGTTTTGAGTGTGCGATTTGCTCTTTCTACCAAAGCTTGGCCAGTGGGATTGTAAGGGATCCCGGTGGAATGGGAAATGGAAAATTCTTTGCAAAAGGAAGCAAAGGCTCTCGAGGTGTAGGCGGGCCCATTATCGGTTTTGATAGCCGAGGGGACGCCTAAGACAGCCATCTGGGCATATAGATGTGAGAGAACGTGTTTAACCGCTTCTCCTGGCTGTAGAGAGGCGAAGGTGAAGGAGGAGAAGGTGTCCACCGAGACATGGATGTACTTACAACCCAGGTGAGTAATGTCCATCTGCCAAAGAGCATTGGGGCCGTCCCCACGTGGGTTAGACCCCTCCGCGGGGAGGGCTTGTCTAAAGGGAGCACAAGAAGTGCAGGAGCGCACAATTTGGCGAGCCTCCTTCCGGGGAATGCTGTATAGGCGCCGGAGCGACCTGGATGACAAGTGATACTTACCATGTGCCAGCTGGGCAGGTGTGGACAGGTTTAACAAGAGAGCCCTATCTGCCTCCGCATTGCCCTGGAATATGGGGCTGGTGGAAGAAACGTGAGAGCGCACGTGAAGAACAAACAGGGGGTGGTTTCTATCACGGAGGGAGGATTGCAGCTGTATAAGGAGTGGGCTAATGGAAGAAGTCGAGGAAATGAAGGCATCTTCTAAACGAGGGATTAGCATGGCACAATACATACTGTCAGTAATAAGATTAAAAGGGGTGTCTCTGTAGAGACGGAAAGCCTGAAGTATAGCATATAGTTCATTCTTCTGAGTGGAGTCAAAGGGGGTATCAAAAATCCAGGTGGCGGGTCTAGCAGGGTCATGGACCACAGCACGGCCCAACCTGGTAGTGTCAGTGAAGACATTAGGGCCGGTCACTGGTTCTGGGGACACTAGAGGGCGCGGGCGGGAAAGGTGCAGTTCAGCGAACACTCTAACCACGGGAGGTGGTGTGAGTCTGGTCTGAGAGAGGGTAGTCAGGACAGTGGCCCAAGCGATAGATCTATCAACTAGCGAGTGGGTCACCTCCTCTGGGAGGGTAAAGTTGAGGACAGGCAAGAGGCCAAAGAGACGCTGGCATCGCTCTGAGGCCTGAAGGCAAAATAAGGCCAGGACCTCCCACCGGTCCCGGATGATGCTCTTAGTGGTCCGGGGATATAGCCATTCAAGGCATCCATGTCTCTGGAATAAACATCCCCAGCCCAGGGAACTGTCCCCCAGTGTGTGGAAGAGGACAGGCGACTCCGGGTCGTATTGAACCAAGAAGGAAGAGGTTCTGCGGAAAATTTCCGAGAGCGCCTGTCTTGCCTGGGGGGTCCAACTTCTAGGGGATGACAGATGGGAGTCGCCTTTAAGGACATCATATAGAGGTTGCATTAAGGAGGATGGGAGGGGCATAGCAGGACGCAGCCACTGTATGGCGCCAACAAGCCTCTGAAAATCATTAAGAGTAGTGTATCCCTCGATGTTGATCGGAGGAAGCGCCCTACTAATCTTTCCTGGAAAAATCCTATGCCCCAAGTAATCATAGGGGAAATCCATCTGTACCTTTTCCGGGGCTATGTGAAGCCCCTTCTTGCGGAGGACATGGGTGGTGCGTTGCAAGCAAGCCCGAGCCTCCGTCACAGAAGGTGCTGCAATCAAGATATCATCCATGTAATGTATGAGCATGCAATTCGGGAATTCTTTTCTGATAGGATGTAGCAGAGTATCCATGTAAAGCTGGCACAGGGTGGGGCTATTGGCCATTCCCAGCGGTAGGACGGTGAACTGATAACGTTTACTGGGGGCTTGGAAATTGATCGCGGGGAGGGAAAAGGCAAATTTTTCTTTGTCCTCCGGGTGGAGGGGAATGCTATAGAAGCAGTCTTTAACATCAATCACTATAATAGTCCACCCTTGCGGGACTGCAGTGGGCATAGGGAGACCAGGTTGGAGGGTCCCCATGGGTACCATGTTGGCATTTACTGCCCGAAGATCAATCAACATTCTCCAACTCCCCCCTTTCTTTTTTATGACAAAGACGGGGGAGTTATACGGGCTAAGGGACGGTTCCACTTTGTTCTCGCGCAGGAGGGTCATTACTATGTCTGTGAGGGCGATGAGCTTTTCTTTTGTCAGGGGCCACTGCTCAACCCAAATAGGTTTCTTATTAATCCATGTTATTCTGGGGGAAAAGCTCATCTCTAGAGTGGCCCCAATTAATTTTCCCGCAGGCTATCAGGGGTGGCAAGTGTCAGGTTAAGCTGGCTCAAGATGTCTCTACCCCATAATGCATAAGGGAGGTCGGGTAGGCACAGTGGGGTGAAGAGTCCAGATTCTTCCAAAGCTGACCACCGTAAGGCGTGTGCTGCTTTCATGGCAGATCTATTGCCCCCCACCCCCATCACTGCTTGAGGGCTCTGTAGGAGTGGCCACTCGGGCCTCCACTGTCCTCTATTTATGACAGAGCAATCGGCTCCAGTGTCAATTATCCCTTCGAGCTTCTGATTTTCCACCGTGACGGTTAACAGTGGTCGCCCAGAGCTGACCGGGCGGACCCAGTTCACCTGAGCGGGAGGGGTCCGCAAGGGCAGCGCCTTTCCCACCTCTTGGCCCTGTTTTACCAAGGTGGGAAAGGGGTGGGGGTTTGTGACCCTTACGGATGTGGGACTTCCGGGACCAAAAATGACCTGGGTATGGGTGACTAAGTCCACACATCTCTCAGCCCCTGTGATGAGCGCTGGGAAAGTAGTTAGCTCGATGGGAATCATCGAGGTTTCCCAAGGCCCGATCTCTCTCTGCTGTGGCCCTTCTCTATAGTCAACCCTCACGGGGATAGTCACAGTGATGGGGCCACTGTCTTCGAGCACGGGGGGGGGGGGGGGGGGGGGGGGGGCCGCGGTCGGGCCCCTCCCTTTCCCTTTTCCTGACTTCCCTTTGGATCGGCAGAACCTGGCTATGTGACCTGGCTTTCCACAGGAATAACAGGTCGGAACTGAAGTGGAGGGGGGCCGCTGCCTGCACTCTGCTTTGAGGTGCCCTGGCTTTCCGCACCCAAAACAGGTGGGTCTCACCTGCATACCGCGAAGGGCGGTCAGGAGGCTATCCTCCCGGTTCTCCATGGCAGTCACTAAGGCTTGAATTGAATCCTCGCTGGGCATGTCCAGCAATTTGTCAACAATTTCTTCTAATGAAGCGTCGGGGGGAAGGCTGCTAATGGCTGCGATCCCTTTGGGGCGAAGTCCCTCTTTAATCAATTGTCTCATAAGTAGATCAGATCCCGGGGTGTCTCCCATTATACGAGTCACTGTCTCTTTAACCTCGTTCACAAATGAGAGGGGTGTCTGATCTGCTCTCTGCTTCAGCCCAACCAACTTCTGTGTGGCTCTCCCCCCTTTCATGGCTCCAATCTTATCCCAAGCTGCAACATGTGTTTCTTTAACAGTCTCTAGCTCAAACTGGCCATACCGGGCCTGAACAGCAGGGTCAGTATAGGCTCCAGTTCCACACAGGAGGTCAATGGCTAAATCCAGGGGAGTATAACCCCGGGATTTTGCCAGCTTAGAGGCCTCTCTGCGGGCCTGAGCCTTAAAAGCTAAATATGAGGAGGCATCCAGGCACGCGGCTGCAATTTCGTCAAAGTCAGCAGGGGTCCAAGGGTGCGTAGCGAAGAGGTTTTGCATCAGTCTTTTTACATAAGGGGAGCTTGGGCCGTATTTAGTCACTGCCTCCTTAAGTTCCTTAAGCATCTTAAAAGGGACAGGGCGGTAGTCTCGGGCTCCGGTAAGGGGGTCCGTAAATACCGGGTAGAGGCCCCAGTCATCCCA
Organism: Macrotis lagotis; assembly: GCF_037893015.1. NCBI lineage: Eukaryota > Metazoa > Chordata > Mammalia > Peramelemorphia > Peramelidae > Macrotis > Macrotis lagotis. Next base: position 89,088,343 of record NC_133660.1, read on the forward strand.
GTCCACCTCCTCCCCTTTCTCTATTGCTATGGAGGCACTCGCGGCAAGTAGGCCGGATGGGCGGAGCCCTTGAGGGGATCTCTGAAGGGCAGACAAGGAACACGGGGGATTTTTTGCCTCTGTTTCCTGGCTGGGCCGCCAAGTCTGGGGCGCGGCAGCTGTCCAATCACCGCGGACTCCTCCCTCCTCGTCAGCAGCCTCCCGGTCCCACCTACTCACGCTCCTCTTCCTGCCACCCCTGAGGACTGTTTGCACCCCTCCCTTCCCGCGCTCGGAAACTTCCAGCCCTGAATCTCTAAGTGCGCCACATTCATCGCCCTCCCCCTTTCCTTTCTGTCTCGGTAAGGAGGGGCATGCGGCATTTTCTTCTCCCTGGGGGCCCCTTGTTCCCCCATTGTTTCTTCTAAGTTCCTCCCATGGATACAGGGGAGGGGGTGGCCTTCCCTCTTCCTCTGAGCTCTCTGAATCCGATTCCACCAACGAGCTACCCACCTGAGTGCTGATTGGTCGTGCCAAAGTCACCTTCTGGGGATGCAGGGCTGCATCCACTATCTTATACACTGTAAAATCCTCAGGGGTCAGTTTTCCCGGGCAGGTGTCATCATAGGAGGCCATCTGCTGCCCTACCACCTTCCATTTACCTGGTTGGATCCCACTATGTTGCACCCAAGGGCAGATGTTCCAGATATTCTCAACAAAAGCACGGCACGTCTTGATAGGTAATTTACAGCCATGCTTAGCGCAGAGTTTATAAAGCTGCGCTGCAACGACCCCTTTCTCCTCCGGCTGAAAGGCGGGAATACTATTCCGGCCCCCCATGCTGTCTACTAGCCGAGGCTGCAATCCTAACAGGTGGCAGAACTGGAAAATTCCCATTCGGCAAAAGAGAAGGAGGCAGCAGGGCACAATCAGACAGGCCAGCACGGCAAGGAGCGTGATTAGAGCGGAAGGAGAAAGGGAAGAGAAAGGAAGCATAGTCAACACAGTAGGGATATGTCCTTCAGGCAATATCTGAGAGTAAACGCCCTCTCCTTCCTCCCGGTCGGAAACGACCGAGGCTGTCTGGAGAATCCGACCAGCGGATTCAGACGTTCCCTAGCAAAATCATGTCCCTGTTCCGGGCGCCACTTGCCGGGGTTTTGTTTTCAACACCGGCTTCTTTATGCTAGTCCGTCCTCTTACTCACCAGTCCAACGCATGATGAGTCTTCGGGGTACCTCCGGCCCCCACTCTTTGATGGGGGAAGAACCAGACAGAGCGCCTGAGGTGGATAATGAGTCTTTATTCTTCTGTGATCACATCCCGCTGCCCCCAACCTCTCAGCAGACACTTTTATCCCTTCTGTCCTCCCTCCCATGAACTCTTACCCAATGAGGGGCCGAGTTCTGTAACATTCCCTTATAAGGTGATTATGTTTCCCCCGCTAAGCGACCGCCAACCTCTTCCCCCCGCCCCCAACACTGCCCAAATTTCATTTGTGTTCAATTAAAAAACAGACTTTTTAATTACTTATAGTATTAATTTGAATATTCAAGGCTATCATGCCAAATAGAATGACTAACCAGCACTTACTAAAATTAATTGTAGTTCATGTTAATCAAGATGCATTTTTTCAGATATAATGCTATTTAAAATCAGGGTATTTTTATCTAATGATCTTATTCCCAATATGAAAATTTGTTGGGTTATGATAGGGAGTAGATAGGGAAATTGCTAGCCTTGAATCTGTCAAAATAAAGAATCAAATTTAGAGGGTCAACATGTGCTTTCCAAAATATCATAAGAAGACCAGAAATAACTTGCAATGTGAGCTCCCTTCATTTTTATCAATTATAAAATTAACTTAAGCCTCTGCAATTGTATATATACAGGGATAATTACAAGGTTTTGGACATATATTTTTGAAAAGGAATTTGCACAAATGGCATTTTTGTGAATACTATCTTCAATTTGTCCCTCAGAAACCTTCCATGTGATCACTTTAGCTTACAATGCTTACTTTTTGCTATTTAATAAAATAAAGCATATGTTACAAATATAAAATGGATACATTTATGGACAATTATCTGAAATGATAAATAATATGTACTAATAAACTATTTAATAATACTTACAGCTTCAAAGTAAGAAATATTTTAATCTTAACTTACTCATTGAATATTAATTCCCATTACTTGTAAAATTTGGAAGACACTGGATTATATGAAGTGACAAAGAAGATGATGATAGGAAATAGAACTAAAAAAAACAATGTACATGATACTTGACAAGGTCAAACATATAAACCCTAAATATATGAAAATAGAAATCATTTATTGTGCATTCTTGATAAAAATAAAACCTAGAGATTAAGGAGATATGTAATATATCCACAAAATTGATGACACTTCTGAAAATTTGTCTTTATTTGGAGTAAGTTAAAGTTCTTATATATTGTCTCATATTTCAAAATCTTTTTTCCTGTCTAGTGACCTAATTAAAACATTTATATCCCTTTAAATGATAATGTCCATGAAATACAATTAAAGCATTATGATGAATAAACTCATCAAGGGATATTTACCTCATTCAAATATCAGCTCATCTAGAAAGCCTAAAGTTCTTAAAAAAAAAGATTTCCTCAACTGTATGAAACAAACATAATATTATGTAACTTTTTTAAATTTTGTGAAACTATATCCCAGGAAAAGGAAGAGATTATGATGGAAACTGTTTGTTGAAAATGTTTATGTTTTGATTCCTCAATTAAGCATTTAGTTTTTTCTGGGTAAGAACCATGTCTTATTTTCTTTTATACTTCTTTCAATAACTGCCTAACTTAGTGTTTTCTTAATTAGAGTTGATAAATGTTTATGTGTTGAATTGGATGGAATTTGAGAGTGAACAAAAGGATTCCAGATAATTCTACACTTTTTCTGCTTAATAGGTACTTAATAATATATCCCTAGGCTTCACTTCTACCATAAGCACTAATTCGGTTAGTACTTTTTGTAAAGAGAGTGAGAGGTCTATTTTTAGGTCTCCTTGACTTAGGACTTCAATCAGTATGTTTCATTTTTTTAGATTTTTTTCAGATTTTGTCCCTCAGATTTTCATAATTATTTTTGTTTGACTAAACCTTGTTTTTCAAATTTGAACTCTGAATTCTCTTACTATCTTAGTAGGCACCTGACACCTTGCCTATTATTCTTGCTAGTGTACTTATCTTTGACTCCTGTTTTGAGCCTTGGTACCAACTCTAGGAAGTACTCTTAAAACTACAAGTAACAGATATGAAGGCTCTCTGCAATGGTGGAAGGAGTTCTCACATACCTAAATTTCCAGGTAAGGAAAAAACATAAAGTCAATATTTTTTTTTCATTTTCTTCAAAGTCCACTTCAATAATTCCATTCCTTCCTGCTGCAAGTAAGAATGAAGCAAGTGCGGACCTTGGAATCATATTGAAATTCTACTGAGGATATAACATATTTGAAATAAAGGTCCTTAATGTTGTTCAAAATCAAAATAAAAAAAGACATCTAGTAGATTCTTCTACCTACTATGGGAGATTCTGGCTGGTTCATGCTTCTTATTATGTCTGCATGTAGAAAAGAAAGATTAATCTCTTAAAAAGAAAAAAAATTATAATGTTAATAAATTTGTACTTAATATTGTGCAATTATGGTAGCATTCCTTTGATAGGCAATCCTTCAATAGGCAAGAGGACCTACATAGGACTTATAACCTGCTAAAACTGAATGGGAGAATTCATAAAATTAAGAGTTGTTCAATCTTCTTTTATGAATAAAGTCAATAAAAATTCAAATAGGAAGTTCTTTTGTATAAGATCTTTCATCAAGTTTGCAATAGAGATGTAAGAAGCTGAGGTTTTATAACTCCTTCTGTAATCTAGGTTCTTTGATAATGCATAGTTATTAAATGAAGAGGGCACTGAGATGGTACAAAAGAGTGCTGGACCTGGAGTCAAGAAAACTCTTATACCTGAATTAAAATTTTGCCTCACATACTTACTAGCTTTGTGACCCTGGGCAAGTCACTTAATTCTGTCTCTGTTTCCAGATCTGTAAAATCTGCCAGAGAAGGAAATAGCAAATCACTCTAGTATCTTTGCCAAGAAAACCCTAAATGAAAATCAGACAGTACTGAAAGGAGCAAACACAAAAACAATCAATTGAAGAATTGGGACAGTGAGCTAGCTTTAAACCTGGAGAATGCTGTTCTTATTTGATATAAACCTTGTTTCTGATTAAGAGGAAAAATATATCAAAACCTTGAATCACATATTTGCCTATTAGCAGTTTCTTTGTCTCTGTAAAAACAAACAGAGATTCTTGTTTCCCCAGCTGAAGAGAAATCTTGAGGTCACACCAAAGCTTATTAACTTCATACTTATATCCTTAAAGTCCATAAGAATCTGGCTGGAGTCCTGGGAAGACTGAGTATAGGCAACCAAGCTCCAGACTCAAGGAAGCCAATTAATTAAAAGCAAAGCACTTAGAGTTTTGAACTGCTGTGCTCTTTACTGAAAAGTTGATATAAAAAAAGACTCTAGACTACAAAAAAATTATCTGAGAGATTTCTAAATTAATTTTCAACCTTAGAAATTGTCAATTTGTGATAGAATATATCAGATAGCAAAGCACTTCATAGATGGGGCTTTTTCTCACTTTCTCCTTCAGATTTACCCTTCAGCTAACTCTTAACCTTCAGTATGGCTGCTTAGCCCCCAGAGAGTATATCCTCCCTGATGGTCAGGAAGCATATCCTCAGGTGTCTCCTTGGAACATCCTTTTTATGAGAAGGTACAGTCAAGTGATTTTCATTCTCATTACCATTTTCAGCTGCATTTCCTATCCATTCTACCTACTAACTTGCTCCTCTCCTTCCCTGGTCCTGAAGCTTTCTAGCTCACATTGTATTTTCTCTTCTTCTTTTAGGATATAAATTCTTTGAGAAGGAATATCTTGCTACCTTGTTTTTGAATCCAAGGTATTTACCTAAGTGAGATATAGAAAGCACATATTTAATGCTTCTATCTAGGTATCTATGCATGTATGTACACATGTAGGTATGTATGCAACTATCTATTCTATCTATCTATCTATCTATCTATCTATCTATCTATCTATCTATCTATCATAGTATGGTAGATAAATGGAAAACCCTGGGCAAGTCATTTAACCTTGAGTGCTTTAGTTTTAGAACCTAGATTTAGTGGAACGTCTTCATTCAAAAGATAAGGAAATTTGAGAGGGCAAGTAATTTTTGTAAGATCCCCCAGTGAGGCAGTAACAGATTTGAGATAAGAATCTAGGTCTCCTGCTTCCTGGTCTTATTTCCAGGATTCCTTTCAATTATCTTTGGTACTCTTTTTTCTTTGAATTCTTCTTATGTTTAGGGGATGGAGCAATAAACATTTGTGTAGTGACTGCTATGTGAGAATCACTGGGTTAAGGATTTTGTAAATATTTTATCATTTAATCCTCACAAATTCCCTGAGAGGAAGGCACTATTATAATTTCAATTTTATATATGAGGAAAATGAAACAGCAGGAAGTTAAGTTATTTTTGTTGAAGTCAGTAAGTATCTGAGACTGAATTTGAAGTCAGGCCTTCCTGATGCCAAGTTCAGTCCTTTTTCCACAGGGTCATCTAGTATCTTCAACAAGCCTATGTGTTAAAATTTTTTGATGTAAGATATACTATTATTTTATTTCCCCATGTATCTTATATAGTGGTTGTAGATATTTTTAACTTGTATTTCCTGCTTTTTTTTGCTTATTGTCTTTGCTTCACATTGTCTTCATATTGTCTTCATGTTTTTTTACTTGTATTTCCCACTTTTCTTGCTTATTATCTTTGCTTCACATTGCTTTATATTATCTTGGTTTCACATTTGTTACTGGTATATTAGGTGACATTTTGCAGAAAAGATTTTTGAAGACTGCTGAATTCAAATTCAAAGTGATCCAGTTTGCAAAAGTGAATGGATACCAGACTGCTGAACATCAGTTTTATCCTATTCTAACTGAGAAAACCATCCAAGTTTGGCTAAGGGAAGAAGAAATCCAACTGAAAACATCCTGGCAGAAGAAGGCCATGAGAGGCAAGTCAGCCAAATGGCCTGAGTTAGAGAAGGAATTGAAGAAATGGATGCAAGAGATGGATGGAAATTCCTGTGTCCACAGGAAAAAGAAGTGACTGATTTCAAAGGACACAATTAGTCCTTCAGGTTCAAGAAACAGAATGAACTATGCATGTGCCCAGGAAGAGCTTGTGATCAACCACAGAGCAGAGCACAGGAAGGAGAGGAGTCAGAGCCTCTCCTAAGACAGTGATTCATTATCAACTACAGATGAGGTCAAGTTAATGGATGGGAGTTTTTACAGTGATGAGAAGCTGTATAAATTTTATGATGAATAAAACTTGAGTTCAATAACTTTACATAATATTTTTTCAAACTTCAAATTTCACCCACCATTAAGGTGTGTCATACATAGGGAAATATAGTAATAAGATCTTTTTTAAAGCTTGTCCTGGGAAAGCTAAGTGGCACAGTGAATAGAGTACTTGGCCCTGGAGTCAGGAGGACCTGAGTTCAAATTCAGCCTCAGATACTTAACAATTACCTAGTTGTGTGACCTTGGACAAGTCACTTAACTCCACTGTCTTGCAAAAATAAAAAAACTTGCTGAGTCATTTTAAGGGTTAATATTTTAAGGAATATTCCAGATTTTTGCTTATATTATAGTTTATAAAATTCTGAATTAAAAATAAAAAAGTCTTCTTCATTTATGAACAATACAATGCCATTTCATGGTAACTCTTTGAATTTGAAGATATGAAGTCTTAGAGTACATGAAAGTCATCTGAAGAACATGCCTGTAAGATTCAATACATCTATAGAGTCTGACAATCTATTAAAGAAGATCAGGATTTAGAAGTTCAACTTTCTAGCCTATATATTATTTCAAATACCAGAAGCCAGCTGAAGTTTTTAGAAGCTTACATGCAAATTGTTTAAACTGACATTTTTGAGCCATCACTTTAGATAGTTTTAAAAATTTGAGAAATAATTTTATTTAAAACATGTCTTTGGAAAGGAGAGGGGCATCATATTGGTTGAGGCCATATGTGCATCTTAAATATTTTCAATAATAAAAACTCAGCTAATAGAGCTCCCATGTTCTGATGTTTTATTATAAGATAACTGGCTATTATAGTTATGAATATTTTAAAGTAAATGAACCTTTGGGGACCTCACTCTGATATGCTACTCTACCATTTAAGATGACAATGCTTTGGGGGAATGAATTAATGATGAAAGCATACATTAATTAGAGCAATAACCACTTGATATCTCCCCAGTTATCTTATCAAGTGAGATTTTAAAAGAATAAGAGTAGGACCTAGGACACTTCCCCCCAGTTCAGCTCAGACCCATTTCTTGCCTACTACCAACCCACAGAAGGAATTTTTTTTTTGTATGTTAGGATTTAGGGTTAAAAAGAGACTTTAGTGATTCTTGATTTTTAACCCAGTTGTTTTCAAGTCCTGTATTGTGAATGAGGTACTTACCTAAGAGAATAGTGAGAAGAATTGAATTTATATCTTCATTTCTTTTGGTAATAATGGAATTAAATGACTTGCTGAAGGTCACACACCTATTAAGTATCAAGTGTCTGAGGTCAGATTTGAACTCAAGTCCTCCTGACTTCACAGCTGGTGTTCTATCCATTGTGACACTCAGATGCTCCTGAATCTATAACTTTTAGTTCCAAATCTAAAGTATTTCCATTAGACCATTATAACTCTTCTTCTTAAATTAGAACTATGGCATATACAAAGGAAAGAGGAATGGATTTAGATTCTGAATGCCAGGGTTCAAATTCCACCTCTGTCATTTACCTGTAAGACTTTGGGTAAGTCATCACCTCTTTTTATCTTAGATCTTCCATCTGTAAAATGGATTATACTAGATATTCTCTAAGCATTTTCAATCTAATCTCTAAAGTAAATTCCTAGAAATTTTAAATAATTTTTAGATATTTCAAAGTTTTAATAGATTGCATAACATTTATATTACATTGTTTCATTATAAAACAAATTCCAGTGAAAAAGTCCTAAGACTCCTGAACACAAAGTAGCAAAGTGATGCCAAGAGATCCAACTGAGAAACAGGTCTCCATGGACATTGCCAAGACAGGTAGCCCTGCTGCTCTTTGTTATAAATTCAAATAAGTGGCAATTTTTGGCAGACTTAGTTAATTAATGTATTAAAATATCCTGCCCTAATTTTCCTACTCACATTCTCAGAGGTTAAAATGCTCAATGAAAAGACTAATTCAGAATATTAATGTAGTTATAGTAATAAATAAAGATCAATTCTTCTCTAAATATAAAGACACCATTATTTCAGTGATACACATAATTGAGATTTAGCCCTGTGTAAGCTCTGAGGAGCAAAAATGAAGAAATTACTGAGATTTTGGAAATGGGCTGTCAGAAAGAGAATCGTTTCATTCATATATGTTCAATATTGAGAGTTCAAGATTGCTTTGCGTTTAGTTATCTGTTTATTGTGTATCCTGCATGAAATATAAGCTCTCTGGAGACAGGAACTGTTTTATGTTTTTTTCTATCACAGAATTTATCACAATGTCTGTCCCATTGCAGATGCTTAAAGATATGATTGCTGGATTAAATCAGATTCATGCAGAAAGCAAGAGAAAGGAGACTAGTATAAAGATGGACAAAACATAAAGATATGAATGAATATAATTGGACCACAATGAAAAAAGCTATTCTGAAAGTTTTAATGCTGAAAATGATTGCTGTCCATTTTTAATTAAGTACTTTCACCATGATACATTAAGAATAATCAACTCATTTGTTATTAAAAACCAAAAAAGTACAAAAAACAAATAGACCTGCCATGATGGTAGGGAATTTAATGAGGCTTCCCCCCCCCCCCCGCTTTAATATTGAATTCAGGGAAAAAGAATAGTCTTGTAATATATTGGTGATGATGTACCTTTTCCCCCCTCAAGAAACTCAATATATTTCAACATGTTCAGTGAATTTAGGCCAATTAAAGAAAAGGAAATTGTTCACTTTTTAAAGACACATCCAGCCCTTCAAGTCAATTAAGTCACCATTTACACAGTTACTTCACTCATCCACTGTCCCAGTGGTAATCTAATAGCCTGAAATTATTAACATGCATTAAAAAGTAGGCATCTGACTTGTAGAAAATTTGATGCACTCAATGAAATTTGTAGACAGATTTTTTTATTTTAACTCTCACCTCTGACAATATAGCCAACTTTTATTTTTCACTAGAACATTTAAGATAATCAAAATACTTAACAGCAATTAATGACAGTGGGTTCTATAATGACATGGGTTCTATAGTCAAATTGTTTCATTTGTAGCTTCTAATTTATTTTAAGCCCTTTCTAGTTCATTATAATTACCTAAAGGTGCGTCTAATTGTCCACCCTTTTACTCCTCTGTGTAAAAGTTAGATTATTACCAGAAATTCAAAATAGTATGATTGAAGGATTGAAAAGCAGTTCTATGACTAGGACTTTTGGAACATGAAGTCCCACTATATCCCTAGGGCATTTTTAAGGAACTCAGAAAATGGTTTTAGGGATAATGTTCTTCCAGAAATTCATTGGAAATCGATCTGTGTTTGTGTGATGAAAAGAGACAAGGCAGTGAGGACTTGGGAATTTCAGAGTTTGTTTAATGTATAAGATGAGCAATATCTAGAGAAAATGAATAGAAAGTTTGTCTGAAGGGAGATTTGAGTCAGTGTAGATAGGAAAGAGAGAAAGAATAATATTACTCTAAAATGTGCTATTTTCAGAATTTAGACCTGAATATCCCCTAACAGGACAATATTGTATATCAGCATGGTAACACAATGAGGAGCATATGTTTATTGAATCTGGTCTCATGTGACCTCTTTAAATCAGACATTTTTTTGAGTTGTTCCTGAGAAGTTTGAAGAATAGAGTATCCTTGGAGCATGGTTGAGATATACAAGTATATAGGAAAGGATATGAGACAGAAGGACATAGAAAGTTTTTGTGTGTTTGTGTGTGTGTGTGTGTGTGTGTGTGTGTGTGTGTGTGTGTGTGAGAGAGAGAGAGAGAGAGAGAAAATGACCAGAAACAGGATATACATATATATATATATATATATATATATATATATATATATATATATATATAGATAGATAGATAGATATAGATAGATAGATATATATATGATCCTGAAGGTTGAGAGGAAGGAAGATAGAAAACTTGCTTACAAGGTAGATAAATTGTATCAAGGGAGAAGAAGTATTAGGAAAGTGATACAACCTTGTTCTAAAAGCCATCCAGACTGAATAAAACAACCAAATCTAAAAGAGATTTGCAAAAATATATTCTACAAGGAATAAGTATATACATCAAATCTCTTTTATATGCAAAATACATTTATAATTTTAAAATAGATGGAAGAGAACTTGATTCTGTACTTTCAGCTGTGCATAAGATTCCCTACATGGAAATGCCCTCAACTGATACAGATCAATGAGTTATCAGTAATTCATAACCTTATTTATCTGGGGCTTGAAACTTTTAAATGACATGCACTTGCTCATAAAGCTAGAAAGGCATAGAGTGAACTTGTGCTCAGGTCTTACTGACCTGAGGCCAGCCTCTATGAACCATACCACATTTCTTTTTAGTAAGTCCAGCAATGTTTCTGTAAGATTCATGATGATTATGATAGTTTGACCTGTTCTTCATAAACAACAAGAAGCAAGTGACTCTAAAGCTGATATCCAGTGGAAAATTCATCAACATTCCATTCCCACTTTTTCAACATATCTGTGATTGCATTTATGTATGTACTCAGAATGTAGTGTTCTTCTGCATTAGTCAATAGTTTCACGAGTTGTCATTCTATAATTGTCCCACTAAAAATAAATAAAAATAATCACATATTAAGTAACCTCCTCTAAATGAAGCTAACTATATGGTGGGTTTTAAAATTGAAGCAAGTAAGATGGTGGCTCATGAGTAGCAATACTGATTAAGCTTTATTCAAAGGGATTTCAATTTGGTCTGACTTGGGAGGACTCCGGCATAACATTTGTGGACTTTTGTCATGCTAGATTAAGACATCAGAGGTCCTTCTCTTAGTAGATGATTAATATCTAATTGAATTTCATGAACACTTTGCTCTAATTGTCATCATAATGTATCTTTCTCCCTCTGTTTCTCAACAGAATATATGTAGCAAAAAAAAATGTTCTCTTCTAAGATCAGATTTATAATTTCATTTGCATAAGGAAGTTGTTGGGAGAAAACTCCCCCCCTTTCTAGTATTAAAACAACAATTGTGTGACTTCAGCAAGTCACTTAATCCTGATTACTTCACATATAGAGTCATTTTCAATTGATCTTCTTCATAACTTGTCACTGGACCTAGTTGGTTTTGGAGGGAAAAGTGAGGTTGGTAATGTAGAACAGCATCCATTTAATCAAATCTCAGACAATCCATGTGCTTGTCATAACACCAGTTCCCTGATAACATGATTTCTTTGAGAACAAAGAACAACCATCATCATCAGAAGGAGCCACTTTGAAGATCTGACCTTCATCTGAGGCAAAACATGACCCTGCATTTTTGCAACCCATACTTGGAAATTCTTGGATCCAAGATACATAACTTACCAAAGTAGGGCAGCACTGAATTCATAGAGAGGTCTGGATAAATTTGAAGATGCAAAACAGTCACTTATCTGTTGTTTATCAGTACTGCCCAAAACTCTAAGACCTTCTTTGGACTTTTCTTGCCATATTCTAAAGAGGTTTCCTCTTTCCTTCTTCAGTTCTGAGACAAACAAACAACTTGTCCTGCGTTACAGAGTTAATAAATGTTTGAATCCAGATTTGAACTCATGAAGATGAGTCTTTCTGACTCTGACTGTAGTTCCACACACACTGAACCACTGAGCTGAACCAATTTTTTTGGACTATACTATATTTTTCAACAAAATGAACTCTCAAAAATGATAGGTTCTTGCATTTAGGTAGTACAGTACCTGATTTTGAATTCTTCCTGAATTTGAATTCAGACTTTTTTTTTGTAACTTGTAGATGGATATAATAATAGTACCTACTTCACCAGTTTTTATTCCTTCTCTTGGGTTGCTTTTGGTGAGAACCAAATAGATACTAATTTTAAAATATTTAATATAATATAATTAATATAATTTCTGTCTCGTCATTGTTGTTGCTTAACTGTTTCACTTATGATTTACAATCCCATTTGGGGTTATCTTGACAAAGATACAAGAGTGTTTTGTCATTTCATTCTTTAACTCATTTTACAGATGACTAATATAAGGTAAACAGTATTAACTGACCACATAACCACATAGCCAGTAAATTTCTGAAACTATATTTGATTCTTTCTGTTTCTAGACTTATAATAGTATCCATTGTAGCACTTACATATCTTATCTGCCATATCATTAATAAATGTGTATTCCTTTCCCTTTATTTCTCTCCTTTCTTTCCCTCTCATTTTCAACCTGCTTGCTGTAGCACTGTTGCTTTCACTGCTAAATCAAAACTCAAGGTTGTACCCTGGGACTCTAGGTCTCAAATTGGTGACTATTCACAATAGGTACCATATTCATCCTAAATCAGCAATTAGGTGGCTCAATAGATAGAGCATTGGATGTGGAATCAGAAAGACTCATATTCATGTGAAATATGTCTGTAGACATTACCTGTGTGGTCTGAGTGATATATATATATATATATATATATATATATATATATATATATATATATTACACAAATCAATTTTCTTGCCTTCTCAATGAAGGAGGGAAGATAAAGAAGATAAATAGGATAAGATTTGAAGCTCAAAATTAAAAAATATAACTTTTAAAAAACACAAAAACACATATCAGAATTTTTACATTTAATGGAAAAGATAATGAAAAATTATATTTATGATATCAGACAAAGGATAAAGAATAGAAGATATCTACTCTACAGTTCATTTTTGTGAATTAAAGAACAGCATTCTTTGGACTAAACAATCTAGACTTTTTGCTTATTCCTTTTAACCCAACATTTTCTCTGAGAAATAGTCCACTTAAAACATGGTCAGAAGTTTCTACTCAGATTCTCTAAGTATCGTGAATTTTGCAAAGATTTCTGTAATACAAGATGCTCTATTTAAAGATGGAATGTATTCCTTGACTCTCTTGAGATAGATCAAAAATGCTGATAACTAAGAGGGAGTAAAGACATCAATTTCTCTCAGCTTTTTAATATCCTAAAAGTATTTCACTTTGAGATAGCTACTTATGTTTCCATCCTTTTCTTTTATTACTCAAAGGAGTTTGCCCATCCTAATTAAATAACTTCTATTCAAATTAAGCAGGCACCATAAAACCATATACAATTGTTAACACTTAATGGGGATCAGCTAATAGCTACTTAATTGGGATACTTTGCTGGAAACCAATTTCTTCTAAATCATTTAATGGACTTTAAAATATGCCTAAATGGGGCACCTCTGAGCATGGATGCTGGATAATGGGGTAACTGAAATATGAGATATAATTTCTATGAGCAATTATGCTCAAATGAAAATATCCATATATTTCTTAAAGTAAAGTTTATGACAATTTTGCATTTATTTTTAGAATTATACTCCTCTTGGATTTGTTAATTTATAACTATTTTATCCATGCATAAATACATATATCAAAGATCTTTAGTTGGTTTACCATAGGTAAGTAAAAATTATGTAAGGTTCATTTTTAAAGAAATATAATTAAAGAATCTTTAATTTTGGTGAGAACCAAATAGACACTAATTATAAAATATTTAATATTATATAATAATTTAATTTAAATGTAATTTAAAATAAAAATTTAAATACTTAAATATCTAATTTGAAACAAACATGATGTGTTATTGAATAGTACTTGTAGAGAAAATGTATATTTGCATGCTTGAATGCACTAATTTCAGCATTTATATAGTGAAGAAAAAAATCTTTCATGTGTAGGAAGCCAAAAGTAATCCAGAAATAAGCATAAATTAAAAAAATTCTTCATCAAATGAAGACACATGAACATCACGTGCAATAACAGGTTAGAGAACAGCCAATTTGTCTAATAATAGGAAGGATTGTAAAATTATAATATGTATACAATCATATAAGAGAACAAAATATTTTAGGAGAAAATGAGTCTCTATAATGTTTGGCAATAGACTTCACTAAACTGAATTATCTTCACAGTATTTAGAAATGAAACTGGAAGGAGGATAATGATTATAATGAAATAGAAAAGATTTGTTACCATATTCAAAGAATTATTTTTTCTTATCATTGATCAAAGTTAAAAAAATACCTATGGAATCTAATGCAGTTAGTATATAATGTGCTGAAGGAAGAAATAGCCCTTAGAAAGAACACCTGAACTTATCAAAACATTTTTTATGTTACAAATAAAATAACTCAGGATGATTTCTAAGATAATTCAAAAAAGGGAATGTTAAAAATTATGAAATTTCTAGAGAAAGTCATTGCCAAAAAGAATGACAAGAATTATTTGTCCATCTCTATAATTTATGAAGATTACTATCCATAGATCAAGATATGTTTTTACAAAAATATGGTAAGAGGAAAGAAAGAATAGGCATAGCATTTTAAATCAATGTTGGCAGTTTTACACTGAGAAAGTAGATTGAGATTTTGGGGGAATAAATCATCCCACTATGTTTATTACTCTGATCAAAAATAGTACTTGATCCATAAGAAAAATTCTCCACTAATTATCAAATTATCATATAAAAATCTTATTAAACACAACTAAAAAGGTACTGTAATTCAAGGATTCTTTAATTCGAGTAACAACTTTAAACAGGATTTGCAATGAAAATATGTGTTCAGGACACTCCCACCAGTGTCATTGGTAAAGGATATCCTTCATGAACTTGAAGAGAAATAGAAATTTTCCATAGATAAGAAGGATTCCAGCTACTTCTTCTTGTATAAGACTTGGAAGCTATTGCAACAATCCCAGGAAGAAAATAGAATTTCCTCAATGACATATATACACAGTCACAAAAAGAGGTAAAGAACAATGTCAACTTCAGCAACTCACAGAAAGGAAATATATTGGATGAAAATTAATATTTTCCAAATTATAACATGCCGTTAAGTGTGAACTATATCTATCTATCTATCTATTTATTTATCTATCTATCTATCTATCTATCTATCTATCTATCTATCTATCTAATCTACATATCTATCTATGTATTTACTTCGGGTTATGATTGATGTAGTTAAATTATTTCACCAGAGAATAAAATTTCTGGTTACTCAAAGAGCAATGTATGAGAGGTGGCAACAAAGACCATCAGCACAGACAAATATGTCCAAAGAAGAAATTATAGTATTTATGATTGAGAATGAGGAATGACAGAGAAACGAACAATTTATTACCGTGAATTTTTTAAAGAATTCACAGTTATAGTGGGCTTTGGAACATTAGGAAGTAACTTTGTATAATATTTTTGGAATGATCTGGGTAAAAATTGGAAAGTGTTAGTAAGTTGCTATTGTCAGTGGAGAAGAAATTATTAAGATTATACTTCAATAAATGTACTGAAGCACATTAATTTTTTTAATATTTTAATTAAACTTTATTTTTTATTTTAACTAGATTTAATTTTGAAAAATTTCTAAGCACTTAACTAATAATAAATGCTATATGTAAGTCTGAATACATTCCTTCCTTGGCCATCCAAAAATTATCCACTTTTGACAATTACAGTCATGCTTCTAACTCATTTTCCTGTAAAGAGGTTGATAATTAACTGAATAATATTATCTGTCTGAAAATCTAGGAAAAATTATTATGACATTCAAATTTCTTGTAATGAAAAATGCTATCTACCTTCAAATTTCAATCAAACATGATACTTTTGGGTAGCTTTTAAATTTAATGAAAATAAGACATTAAGAATAATTTTTTATATTTTTAAACAAATAAGATATTTATTATGACTAATTATAAGACCTATCATTAAAAATGCATAAAACTATTGTTCCTGGAAGTTATTAAACTTATTAAGCATTCCAACATTCCAATGACACAATGATAAATTGGACTAAGAAATTTATACTTCTCACAATTAAAATTTAAATAACATTGTGGTATATAACTTTTTTTAGATTTTATTGTAGTTAGATAAAATAATCCAGAAAATATTAGACTGACATAGCTTTTTCCTCCTAAAAAACCCATTTTATATTGAATGCAATATTACAGATTTAACTAAATTCCTATTCTTTCATTCCCAGAAAGTCTGGTCTGGAACGCAAATGATATCATTCCTGATTGAGTTTTAAGCTTTAATAGTTTTTTTAAAAAAAACTCTTAACTCAATAATAAAACTATGCCATATAACTCTATAGCTAGCAGTATATAGTAAAACTTTAATATACTATATGATACTTTTAAAAAGTTTAATAATGAAATTGGAATGACTAAAAGCAGATTCAAATGACTTGTAAAATGACTATGTTAATCAGTCATATAGATGATCTATCCTAATACTATTATTATTGCCACAGAAATAGTATAACAAGTATCTTCTCAATGGCAGCTCCATAAATCTCTCTGTCTGTAACTGTACCAAACAAATGAGTCAATGATATTTCATCCAATACATTGGTTATTAAAGCTATCATATTAATTTGTTAGTTCTTTAGCAATAATTCTAGAACATATAGTTCTACCTTCATGATTATCAATTAGAACTCAGGGTGTTTAAGCCCACAAAGTATTTTCCTCACTACAACTATGTCAGTTTTGTCTGACCTGTGTTCAGATGGAGAACCCATGTAAAAATTTGTATCTAAAGTATTTTTTCAAGTCATTTTTCAAAAATTTAAAAGTCATTCCCCAATTGATAAATGCCATAAGGATATGAACAGGAAGTATTCAGTGGAAGATAGTAAGGTTATCCACAGTCATATGAAAAATGTTCTAAATAACAAATTATTAGAGAAATGCAAATAAAAACAACTCTGAGGTACCAAAGCATAATTCTCAAATGAACTAATATGACAGAAAAGGGAAATTATGAATGTCAGAGTGGATGTGGAAAACTGGGACACTAATGCACTGTTGGGGGAGTGGTGATCTAACATACCATTGTGTAGAACAATTTGGATCTATGTTCAAAGGACTATAAAGCTGTGCACACCTCTTTGATCCAGTAATACCATTACTAGGTCTGTATCTGAAAGAGATCATATAATGAGGAAAAGACCCACATCTAAAAAAATGAATAAAAATGTTATATTTACAGAAACTCTGTGTGGTTACAAAAAATTAGAAATTGAGAGGATGTCTATCAGTTGGAGAATGCTGAAAAACGTCGGGGTATATGAATATAATAGCATGTTATTGTTCTTGATGAAATTATGTGCAAATAAATTTCAGAAAAACCTGAAAAATCTTTCATGAACTGACACTAAAGAAAATGAGGAGAAACAAGAGAACATTTTATATAGTAAGGGGATCATTGTGTGCTCTTCATGGCAGTACTATTATCAGATATAAATCTAAAAGACTTGTGAAGGAAAAATGATATCAACATTCAGAGAAAGTACTATGAGTCAGAATACAAATGTAATTGTGCTATTTTAAGGGGGTTTTATTTGCTTTTTTCAATATCATTTTTCCCTTTTATTCTGAATCCTCTATCACTAATATGGAAATAGAATTAATATTATTATTATTATATATGTATAACCTATATCAGGTTGCCTGCTATGAAGCAGGAGGAAAGAGAGAGGTGAGAAAATTTCATAAAAATTAATGATGAAAATTGTTTACCTGGGAAAAATAAACATTGACTTAAAAAATAACTGAATGAATGAATTACTTTATTATAAATTACCAAATTTTTGATAAAAATCATGAAAAATGAAGCAATCTACATCGAGAATGAAATAATTAATAAAATTGTGTATAGAATAATTTTACATAAATTCACCCATTTGCGTCAGATGGTGATCATCTCTAGGGTGTGAGAGAGGGAAGAAAATAATGGAAAAAAGACATCTATATGATAATTTTCTTGCATATTTAAAAGGTACAGCAAGTTGTACAGAGGTGATTTGAAGTTTCATATACAATTACATTTTTATGTACTATGTTGTGAAAACGTTCTATAAATAAAAAAGAGAATGTTATTAAACTTATTAGGAATAAAGTCTTAGGAAACACTCTAGCACTAAGAGTTAGAATGAAAATAGTTTTTATCCTCATTTCTCATGTGATGGAACTAAAATTTATTGTCTTCCATTGATTTTCTATGTGTCAAATATTCTAGAATTACTGGGCCTGGGATTCAAAACCTGGTGCCTTGACTCTCAGCCCTTTACTTTTTCTATTATTATACTTTCTTTCTTTTTCCATCATCAAATACTTTCATAAAGGAAAGAGAGAATATCTTCTCAATGTAAATTCTTTATCACTAGCAATTTGTTGATTAATAAGTGAGAGCAAGCAAACACTAAATTTAATATGGAAAAAAATATCATGTAAAAATTTTTGTGTTTCATAACGTTTGGATTACCAAATGTTATGGCTATAACCTCTATCTCTGCAATTATAGTTGTGAAGACACCAAATTATTCAATTTCAAGGTCTGAGTTTCTACATATCTTTTAAATTAGCTGGAAAATTTATGACTTTGACCCATCTTCTGCAAATGCCTGACTTGCATAGCCCATGACCAATGGAGATAATCTTACTTGGAGTTTCAACTTGTTGAAGTTGTATTTCAGTTAATGAGAGTATGTATACTTGACATATAGATGAAAGGAAAATATTATGTCGATCTTTTTACTTCTTTAAATCTATAATTCTACTTCCAATAAAGTCAATGAAAAATTAATAGTAACATAAAATATTATGCTAGGCACACGAAATAGAAAAATAGAAAAAAATGATTCCCTTACTCAAATTATATTCAAATCTTGGGGTGTGACAGGTGAGAATATATAATAATTATCTATAATATATATATAATAACACAAAATAAAAATAAACTAGTTTTATCCTTAATATTTTATGATGTTCTAAAATTGTTTTTGCTTTTTGATTAATAACTATTTAAAACTGACCTCAAAAATTGTGTATTTTTCCACCTTAACTATTGTCTCTATCTTTTAAAATATTCACCCATATGGCACTGAGGTTACTATACTTAAAGACAGGAGAATTTGAGTGGAAATTTAACCTGAAAAGTTTATTTATTATATGATCCTGACAAAGGTACTTAAGGCTTATTTACTTTCTTATCTGTGAAATAGGTGTAATTATAGCCTTTATCTTCAAGAATTGTTCTAAGGATAAAATAAGATGCTGGTTGAAAAGAACTTTGAAAAACTTTAAAGGTAATACCTATAGAAAGGTACGATTGCATCGTTATTATTTATGGATAATAAGACAGAAAAACAGATTCTATAAATCTCAGATTCTATTTCAATGAATACTCTTATATACCTACTGTCTACAACATCCTGTGTTAGATAGATAAAACAAACAAGAAAGCCTTTTCTCACTTCACGAATTGAATTGGGGGATGAGATACATTAGAATATTAGAGTAAAATTATGAACATTAAGTGCATAAGATGGATCCAAAATGAATCTTATTTAAGGTCTTAAAGAGATAAGTATTGGTAAATACCAAAGAGGATAAAGCATTTAAACTGGCCCTAAAATAATGAATTGGAGAAGGGGTGGTGAATACCCTGCCATGTCAATTCTAAATTGATCAGATAATGATATAACAAGAAATGTACAATGAGATTAATATCCTTTGCAAACAGGCTTGCAGCCAAGTGCTTGAATCACCTGAAATTTGCATATTTTTTTAATTTTCTAATAGGCATTTATCTTACCTCACCATGCATTTAATAGCAGGAACAAAAATCTGAGCATTATCAAGTAATTACCATTTTATTCTTTTAGTTAGTTGAAGTGATAGTCATATAAGTGTTGGATAAGTTATTTTCCTTTGGATTTGGTAAACATAAAGAGATTCAAGTGTTAAAATTTGCATATTGCTTTTTGTCCTTGAAAGTTAAAATAAGAATTTAGTATCTAAAATCACTTCTGTGTTTGTACACTCAGAAACCTAGGTTTAATTTTTTCATTTTCCTTGATTACAGGGATTAAAAATGAAATTCTAAGGCAATTTAAAAACAAAATTAGGGCTAATAATAGAATTATATGACTATGAGGAATAAAAAATAGGGAACATATTAAATACATTTGGGGTCATATGATTAGAAATGGAAGGAACCTCATAAACCATTTGACATCCCTTCATTATTTTTTTTTGGAGGAAGGTGTATTTGTATTTATTTATTTGCTTTTTTCTTTGTTTATCTCTTTATTTCATCCATATGAACAGGTATATTTTTAAGTTACAAAATTTCCTTCCATCCTCCTTTCCCAACCCTGCCCCTCAGTATCAAATTGTCAGGTTAGCATTGTACATACATTTTTTGATGAACAGGTTTACAGATTAGTCATTTTCAGTATAAGAAATTAGAATTAAGGGAAAGAGATACAAAAGTGGTCATCAGCTTGTTTTTCTTTTTTTTTTCATTTTGTTGTATTTTGTTTTTCTTCCTCTGGATGGGTATAACATTGTCCATATCTGGTTTAATGCAGGTGTCCTAGATCTCTGAACTGCTTAGAGAAGTTACTTCCATCAAGAGTGATCATTTCACAAAATTGTTGTTAACATGTACATTGTTCTCATGGTTCTGGGCCCTTCACTCAGTATCAGATCCTGTAACTCATTCTATGCTTCTCTGGAGTATAAAACAATAATATACCATAGTATTCATTTACAATAATTTGTTTAGCCATTCCCCAATTGATGAGTAACTACTTAATTTCCAATTCTTTGCCACTGAAAAAAGACCTGCTACGAATATTTTGGAACATGTGGGACTTTTTTATGATTTCTTCTGGATATAGACCTAGAATTGGAAGTGCTGGGTTAAGGGGAAAGAACAGTTTTATTGCTTTTTGGGCATACTCCTGAATGGTTGTATCAATTCACATCTCCACCAGCAATGCATCAAGGTCCCAGTCCTCTCACAATCTCTCCAACATTGATCATTTTCCCTTTTCCTCACCTAGTTAATCTGATAGATGTGAGTTGATACTTCATTGTGGTATTAATTTTCATTTCTCTAATCAATAATGATTTGGAGCATTTTTTCATATTATTATACATAGCTTTAATTTCCTCATTTGAATATCCCTTCATTATTAAGATAAAAAATCAGGGCAATAGAATGAGAATTACTTTTTCAAAGTCATAAAGATAATAAGTAATTTAATTGGAATCATTCTTATATATAAATCAGGTATTTTCAGTAAATATTTTATTTCTTCTTAAAGTTTTATAGTCTTTACCCAATGACCACAGTTCCCCAAAGGTTCCCATCACAGATATTGGGATGAGGAAAAGTATCCTTTTTATTTTCCCTGATATTTGATTTCTATTGTAATCTTATGCATTTTATTTTATTCATTTAAAACACTATTCCTAAAAGATATTCAAAGGTTTCTCTAGAATACCAAAAGAATTCATGAAATACACATGACATTTAAGAACTTGAGCTTACTCTTTGACCTAGAAATACTTTAACCAAAATATTCTCCTAAGAGAACAAAGACACAAAGAAAAAGTTTCATGAATGCTAAAAATAGTTATAGATAAAAATTAGAAAGTAACTGTTAATCATTTGACAGATGAATGAATAAATCATTGTATGAGGATTGTATTATTTTAAAGTATATCATTATACAGTAAGAAATGATGAAAGAGATGGACCCAAAAAAACCTGAGAAATTTTATGAAAAATAAATGTGGAGTCAAGTTAAGTAGAAGCTGATCAACTCAAAGTATTACTGTTAATGTTTACAATGGTCACTTGGTTCTGTTCATTTCACTCAGTATTAATTCTTTCAAGACTTTTCTAATGTCTAAATGCATATAATTTCTGACAGAAAAATAGTTCTCAATCATATTCATATACTTTAACTTGTTCAGTCATTCCCTAGCTGATAGACATCCCCTCAATTTCCAATTCTTTGTTACTACAAAAAGAGCTGCTATGATCTCTTTGGGTTAGAGATCTAGTAGTGGTTTTGATGAAAGAAAGAGTAAGCATAACTTTAGTGCCCTTTGTGCATAGTTCCAAATTGCTTTCCAGAATGGATGGATCAATTCACAACTCCACCAACTTTGCATTAATGTTCCTATTTTCCCACATTCTTTTCAACATTGATCATTTTCCTTTTTTTGTAATTTTAGTCAATCTGAGAAGTATGAAGTGATCTCTCTGAGTTTTTTAATTAGCATTCTTTTAATTAACAATGACAGAGTATTTGTATATGATTATAGATAATTTAAATTTTTTATATGAAAACTGCCTATTCAAATACTTTAACCATTTATCCATTGGAGAATGATTTGTATGCATGTAAACTTGATTAATATAAATTTGATTTTCCATATTTATTAGAAATTAATCCCTTTTCAAAAACACTAATTTTGAAAATTCTTTTCCAGCTTTTTGCATTCCTTGTGATCTTGATTGCATTGGTATTATTGCTCAACAACTTTTGTTTTAATTTAATGAAGTTGAAATGATGCATTATGCATCAGAATTGACTCAAAGCGGGAATAAAATACATTCTCAATTGTGTATAGAACAGAAAGTAGAGGCAGACTGGGATACACTGCATTGGAGTGAACCAGTTCCAACTTTCCAGGAACAGCCTGAAGGGTCCCTGGGTCCCTGGAGTGGGAGCAGTTTCTGGACATTTAAGACTTTGGATCATCAAGGAAAACTTGGAAGGTCAGTGAGAAAACTCTGCTACACTGATGTGAGTGCAGAGTTGAATGCAGCATAGGCCTCAGTGCAGCAGCACCACCCTGGGAAACAGAGATAACCCTGTGGAGCCAATCATCAATTGCTTCCAGAGCACTCTGCCCACGGACAATAAGGGGGTGTAGGGAGACTGTAGAGTTCTGTCTAACATCCCTTCAACAATATTTTGTTGCTTTGTTAAAACTCAGATTGCGAATGCAATCTGGGGCTTCATTCTGTCACAACTCCAGGGCAGGAGATAGTACCTGTGATCAATCACAGACAGAGCACAGGCTAGAACAGTCAGAGTCTCTCATAAGACCTTAAAGAATTTAAGGTAAAACTGACTCAAAAGCTTGGGAAGTGTATTAAAATGAAGTCACAGCCTGGGGAAATGAGGATACAACTGAAGAAAAACATCTGACCACAGACAATTACTTTGGTCCCATGGAGGATCATTTGGAAGATAACAAAGTCATAATTTCTGTTTTCAAAGCCTCCAAGAAAAATAGGATTTGGTCTCAGGCTATGGAAGAGCTCAAAAAAGATTTTTGAAAAACAAGTAAGGGAGGTAGAAGAAAAATTGGGAATAGAAATGAAAGCAATGCAGGAATATCACGAAAACCAAATCAACAGCTTGGTTAAAGAAAAACCAAAAAATACCAAAGAAAAATAAAATGTAGGGACAGCTAGATGGCACAGTGGATAGAGCACTGGCCCTGGAGTCAGGAGGGCCTGGATTCAAATCCACCCTCAGACATGTAATAATTGCCTAGCTGTGTGGCCTTGGGCAAGTCACTTAACCCCATTGCCTTGCAAAAAAAAAAAAAAAACTAAAAAAAATAACATGGAAAAAACCCAGTTTAGATGAAATGAAAAAATAAATCAGTCCAAAGGTCCACAAAGAGAAGATTGCCTTAAAAAGCAGAACTGGTCAAATAGAAAAGGAGATAAGAAAGCTCTTTGAAGAAAATAATTCTTCCAAATGGAGAATGGAGTTATGGGAAGCTTGATGACTGTGGGAAATCAAGAAAAACTAAAACAAAAGCAAAAGAATGAAAAACTAGTTGAAAATGTGAAATATTTCATTAAAAAACAACTGACCTGGAACACAGATCCAAGAGAGACAATTTAAAAATTATTGAGCAACAAAATCAGAACTAAATAATTGGAAAAATGTCAATTGCTTAAGATTAGGTCGAATTAATATAATCAAGATGACAACTCTACCCAAATTAAATTACTTATTCAGTTCCATGCCAATCAAACTACCAAATAACTACATTACTGAGCTAGAAAAATAGTAGCAAAATTAATCTAGAGCAGCAAAAGATCAAGAATAGCAAGGGAACTAATGGAAAAAAATGTAAAGCAAGGTGGTCAAGCTCTAACAAATCCAAACTATACTATAAAATGTCAGTCATCAAAAATTGCCTGGTACTGTTGAAATAGAGTAATGGATCAGTGG
This sequence comes from Macrotis lagotis, assembly GCF_037893015.1. NCBI lineage: Eukaryota > Metazoa > Chordata > Mammalia > Peramelemorphia > Peramelidae > Macrotis > Macrotis lagotis. The sequence continues at coordinate 89,112,833 of NC_133660.1, forward strand.
ATTAGGGTAGGTTCAAAAGAAACTCCACTAAATGACTTCAGCAACATACTGTTTGACAAACCCTGGTACAAGAACTAACTATTTGACAAAATCTGTTGGGAAAATTGGAAAATAGTATGGCAAAAATTAGGCATAGATACATACCTCACAACTTATCCCAAAATAAGGTCAAAATGGGTACAGGCTTTAGAGATAAAGTGTAGGACCATAGACAAATTAATAGACCAAGAAATATTCTATCAGATCTATGGAAAGCAGAAAAATTTATGACCAAATAAGAATTAGAGCACATTACAAACTTCAAATTGAATGATTTTGATTATATTAAATTAAAAAGTTTGCACTGATTAAATTAGTGTTGCCAAAATCAGAAGGAAAGGCGAAAGTTGCAAAACAATTTTCACAACTAGGAGTTCTAATAAAGGACTCATTTCTATAATACATAGAGAAATGCATCAAATTTATAAGATCACAAGTCATTACCCAATTGATAAATGCTTAAAGGATATGAATAGACAGTTTTATTAAATGAAGAAATTAATTAATATGAAAAAATACTCCAAATCATTATTGATTAGAGAAATGCAAATTAAAACACCAATGGTATATCACCTCATGCCTATCAGATTGGACAAGATGAGGAAATGGGAAAATGATCAATGTTGGAGAGGTTGTAGGAGCATTGGGACCTTGATACATTGCTTGTGGAGTTGTGAATTGATACAACCATTCAGGAGTATGCCCAAAGATCAATAAAGCTGTTCATTCCCCTTGACCCAGCAATTTCAATTCCAGGTCTATATCCAGAAGAAATCATAAAAAACAGGAAAAGTCCCACATGTTCCAAAATATTCATAGCTATTTTTGTAGTGCCAAAGAATTGGAAATTGAGGGTAGGCCCATAATTGGGGAATGGCTAAACAAGGTATGGCACATGAATACTATGGGATATTATTGTTCTATAAGAAATAATAAATCGTCCAACTTTAGAGAAACATGGAATGACTTACAAGATCTGATGCTGAATGAAATGAGCAGAATCAAGAGAATGATGTAGACATTAACAGCAACATTTTGAGATAATCAACCTTAATGGAAGCAGCTCCTCCCAGCAGTTCAGAGAGCTAGGACAATCATATTGAACCTACTATGGACAATGTTATCCCCATCTAGAGGAAGAAAAGGAAAACAAAAGAAAAACAAACCCTTAAGAATATAATGAACACTTAATAAAAATTATTTCTTATGTATCTCTTTCCCTTAATCCTAATTCCTCATACCAAGAATTACTGCTATGTAAACATGTTTACCAAAAAATATGAATGCAAAATGCTAATCTGACTGTTTGCTGCTGAGGGGAGCAGGGTGGGAAGGGAAGATGGAAGTAAATTGTGTAACTTAAAAATATGCATTTTCATATGGATAAATAAATAAATAAATACATAAAATATTAAAAAAAATAAAAATTATTGAACTACCTGAAAATCCTGACCAAGAAAAGTCTAGACTTCATTTTTATTTATTTATGGTTTTTTGTTTTTGTTTTTTAAATTATTTATTTATTTATTATTTTACACATTACTTAAATATTATTGCTGTAAGAGTAAACATAATTCCCCCTCCCCCTGCAAAAATGACCAAAACCTCATGAGAAATAAAGTGAAAGAAAGAGAAATAATATGCATTTGTCTGTGTTCTGATACCATCAGCTCTGTTTCTGGAGTGGGTCATATTCTTTAACATAAGTCCATCAGAGAAGTTACTTCCATATTTTTCCACAGTTGCCATTGTTGACTGTAATTCCCTCCATCCATTTCTCCCCACTACCATTTATTACATTTTCTCTCTATCCCTCTTCAAAAATATGCTACAGGGTAGCTGAGTGGCAGAGTGGGCAGAGCACAGGTTCTGGGACTAGGAGGCCCCAAGCCTACATCCCACCCCAGAGACCCAGTAACCACCCAGACCATGGTCCCAGACAGGCTACCCAATCCCACCACCTTACAAAAAGTGAAAAAAAGATGTTATAGTTAACTATACCACCTACATCCCCCCGCACTGTTCCTTTTCTCCTTTTTCTTCTAGATTTTAATACCCTATTGAGTACTTTTGCAATTTCCTCTCTGAGCCAATTCTGATGAGAATGAAAGGCTCCCTCAGTCCCCCTCACCTTCTGCCCTTCCATACTATTGCAAAAGCTATTTCTTGACTCTTGTACATGAGCTATCTTAGCCTATTCTACTTTTCCTTTCCCTTTCTCCCAATACATTTCCCTTTCACCCATTGACTCCATTTTTACAATATATTATAGCTCCAAATTCAGCTCTCTCCTGTGCCTTTTCTACATATGTTCCTTCTAACTGCTCTAAGAAATGAGAAGGTTCATATGAGTATTATCAGTATCATCTTCCCATGCAGAAATACATGTAGTTTATCATCATTAAATCTCTCATAATGTACCTTTCCCATCCACCTTCTCTATGCTTCAGCTGAGTCTTGTACTTGATGATCAAACTTTCTGTTCAGCTTTGGCTGTTTCAACTGGAACATTTGAAATTCCTGTTTCATTGAAAGTTCATCTTTTCCCCTGGAAGACGATATTCAGCTTTGTTAGGTAGTTGATTCTTGGTTGCATTTCAACCTCTTTTGTCTTCTGGAATATTGTATTCCAAGTCCTACAAACCCTCAATGTGGGTGCTGTTAAGTCCTGTGTAATCCTGACTGTAGTTCCATAATATTTGAATTGTTTCATTCTGTCTGTTTTTAATATTTTCTCTTTGACTTGGGAGTGCTGGAACTTGGCAATAATGATAATAATACTAATAATAATAATTAATAATAATAATAATAGAAATTGAGGGGATTCACCAATCATCTCCTGAAAGGGTTACCAAATTGAAAACTCACAGGAATACTATAGTCAAATTCCAGAATTCCCAATTCAAAAAGGAAATATTATGAGCATCCAGAAAGAAACAATTCAAATATTGTTATGCAACAGACAGGATTACACAGGATTTAGTGGCATCTCCATTAGAGGTTCATAGGGAGAATCAATTACCCAGCAAAACTGAATATCTTTCAAGGAAAATATGAACATTTAATCAAATAGGGGCCTTTCCTGTTGAAATCATTAGAACCGAACTGAAAATTTTATCTTCAAGTATTGAAATCAGGGGAAGCATAGAGAAGTAGGATGGGAAGGAGAAATGATGAGGGATTAAATAATGTTGAATTGCTTGTATTCCTGTATGGGAAGATGATACTGATAACCTATATGAATTTTCTCATTTATGAGAGCACTTAGAAGGAGCATTTCATAGACAAGACACAGAAGGGAGCTGACTATAAGATATAATATATTATAAAGATGGAGCCAATTGGTAAAAAAGAAATGTATATGGAGAAAGAGAAAGGAGAGGTAGAAGGAGTTAAGATATTTCATGATAAAGTCAAGAAAAAGCTTTTGCAATGGAATGGGAAAGGAAAAAGTTGAGAGGGGAATGAAGAAGCCTTCATTCTCATCAGAAGAGGCTCAGAGAGGAAATGACATACACATTCAATAAGGAATAGAAATCTACCTTAGCCTAGACGAAAATAGGAGAGGAAAGGGATGGAACAAAGGGGACAGGGGAGGAGAAAGGGGTGTAATGACAGGAGAATTTAGGTCATGGGAGAGTGTAATCAGATACAATCCACTTTTGAGGAGCAACAAGGTGAAATGAGAGAAAGAATAGAATAAACAGGATTAGGAAAGAACAGAATGAAGGGAAATACAAATAGTAATAGCAACTGTGGGAAAATGCATTTATGTGACTTCTAGGATGGACTTATGATAAAGAATGATGTCTATCCTAGAGACAGAGGTGATAGTGTCTGAACACAGACTGAACAACTATTTTTTTCTCCCCTGACATTTGTCTTGATTTTCTGCTTTTTTATTTACTCATTGGGATCAATAGGATCAAATACTAAACATTTTCCCTGGTCCTTTTGACTCCTCAGATATTTCCAGAATGAGGGGCAGCTAGGTGGTGCAGCAGATAAAGCACCAGCCCTGGAGTCAGGAGTACCTAGGTTCAAATCTGGTACCAGACACTTAATAATTACCTAGCTGTGGGGCCTTGGGCAAGCCACTTAGCCCCATTTGCCTTGCAAAAAAAAACCCTAAAAAAATAAGATATTTCCAAAATGGAAATTATGCACCAAAGATAAGACAGTTTCAGTTTTTTCCATGGATAACCAAAAATAGTTAAAAAAAATCTCATCCTCTTCTTTCCTGATACAGACAGTGACACTGTGTTGGTTATTCTAATGACCACACACATAAATAAAACTTAAGAACCTGACAAAAAATCTTGCTATAAGACAACCACTTAAACTTTTTCCTTCTCTGTATTTCCAGTGCCATGGAAATATTGACTCTAAGCAGCAGATATTTGTTTAAGGCATGATATGCACCCAATCTCACATCAGTACTTCAGACTGCAGAAGTTTGATAGACCCAGGAAAGAGCCCACATATATGTTTAAGCTTGAATTTGTCTCCCCTCTCCTTGCAAAGCCTCTGAGAGGGAAATTGTAGTAGTCAGCCTTGAATCATTAGCTCCTTCAACTGTTGGTACTAGGTCAGTAAGCTGAGGAACAGTGGGAGCAAGGTAGCATACCAAGACAGGCACTCTAATAAACCTAGACTGAATGAAAGAATTCAGCAGTCGGTACTGGTTCCATCCTCCAAAAATTCCCTTGAAATAGGTGAATTGTGAGGTAAATGGGTGAATTGTGAATTGCCCAGTATGGAAGATATTGAGACATTCTGAAATTCAGTCTGAAGAAAAATGACAGAAAGTAAACTATGGGGGAAAAACAAGTTAGGGGGAAAAGATTGAAATTACCAAAGATATTAGGAATAAGAAATCTCAAATACACTTAACATAAGTAGATTACTTATTTTTCCATTAAAAGCAGAAGGAAATATGACTTCCAGATCTAGTAAATTACTTCTGTCATCCATGAACAAATACTATAAACCAAAAGAAAACAATCCAGTAGTCAATGAGACAGAGAATCCTGTGATGAGAAGGTGGTAGCAGAAAATATTTTTTTAATGATTAAAAAGAAAAAAATAATTACATGAATAGAATTCATGACCTTTGCAACATAAATGAAACATAAAAGGGAAAAAAGAAAAAAAACAATAGATAGTAAATATAAGTATATACAAATGATGCATAATCTAGAAGAGAAGCAAAAATTCCATATATACATATTTTTCTCCATCCTTGCAAAACATAATGATTTCAAGGATGAGATGTATAGAGCCATCTATACCTAACCTAAACCTAAACATCATAATTCTGAAAGGAGAACATAAGAATACAACAAAATTGAAAATCTTAAGATACTTTTTTATTTGCCCTTTATTGTTAAATGATTCTTACTTTGATAATTAATGAATTTAGCTAAAAAATACAATGATCCACCCCCTCATGCAACTTGACATTGATCTTCAAATATCTGAAGTGTACTAAATGTGGTGCTGGAGATGGGAGAGTTGAGTCCCATTGGACAGAAGGCACACATAAGCAGATTTTTGACAAACTGTGAGGAACACTTGTCTAGATCTTGTAACAAAATGAGGTACCCATCACTAGAAGAGATTTAGTAAAATCTAGATTTAAAGGATACTGTGGAAGGATAGAATGTTGAGATAATTTGATATCCATTGCCCCTTCCAACTCCTTTATTTTATTATGTCATGTAATTAAATTATATATTATCTAGTTTAATTCTGGAGATGTTGAAAAAACAAATCATCTAAGGACATTTATATATTACTTTATTTTCTGTTTAAAAATATTTTATTAGTGTTTTCCAGTTATCTACAATAGTAGTTTCTACCTATTATTTTTGTGAGGTTTTGAATTCTACAATTTTGCCCCACCCTCCCTTCCCTCTCCCATCTCCTCACAGAAGGCAGTCTGATAATCTTTACATTGTTTCCATGCTATCCATTGATCAGAATTGAATGTGTTGAGAGAGAAATCATATACTTGAGGAGAAAATAAAATATTAGAGATAGCATAATTTTGTTGTGCATATGACACTTTAAAAAATGAAGACTTTAGTCTTTATTCAAACTCTACAATTCTTTCTCTGGATACAGGTGGTATTCTCTGTCCCAAGTACTCTAAAATTTTCCATTTTTATTGCATTAATGGAATGAACAAGAGCATTAAGGTTGATCATCACCCCTTGTTACTCTTAGGGTGTACAAGGGATATTTATATATTCTAATGCTCCTCAAACTTTGCATTTGTGTATTGTATGTGTACTTGTGAGAGAGAGAAAAGGGGGGCATTAATTAGCAAGCATATATGTTTGAGGGGAGAGTTGGATCAATGTGGACTAGAGAGAGAGAGGGAGGAAGAGTGCTAGTAATGCCAGTGTGAAACTACTATACCTAAGTCTTAATCCAGAAAGGGCTGTTTTGAAGAGTCTGAATCTGAATGCCCTCTAACAATATGGCATTTACATCAGCATGAAAGTACAATAAAGAGAGGCAACTATTTGGATTTGACTTCACATAATTTCTCTAAATCAGACATTTTGACTTTTGCTCTTTAGGTTTGAAGCAGAGTGTCCTAAGTGTGTGTGTGTGTGTGTGTGTGTGTGTGTGTGTGTGTGTGTGTGTTTGTGTGTGTGTGTGCATGGAGAGAAGAGGCCATAAAAGTCAGTTAGAGATATTTATTTTTCCCCACACTTTCTAAACTAGCTCACACAAATGTATGTATATGAGTTCACACACATGAACACACTCACATACACCTTTTTCAATCATGTAATGTTTTCAATGTATTTTGTTAATACTTAGAGTAGATACATATCACAAAACTTTCCATATACTCACCATTGTAAAAAATATTTATGATATGCATCAGCAACTCCATAATAAGAAAAAAATGCCATTTTTGCCATTTCAACTACATTACAGATTTCAATTACAAAACAATATGAAGACAAAAGAATTACAAAATCACAGATTAATTGTCTTTCAGTATTACTTAGGAAACTCTATAAATTGAAGATTATTTCTTAGGAATGTTCTAGGGTGAAAACACTTCACTATGAAATAAACTGATTTTATATTCTCTAAAGAATAAACCATCAATCCATAGGGCAGGAGAAAAAACCCTTAGGGAAGTTAGAGGGGCAATAAGAGAGAGACATTCTTTTTCCTTTCACATATGGCTTTATTGATCATTTCTTAATGTGGAATGCCACAGAGAAAGGTAGTTCTCACATAAATTTGATGAGGTATTCAAAATGACTCTGTGCTGGCCATCAAGCTTATTAAATTTACTGTGTTCTTCTTTATTGAAAATAAATTTTTCTTCCGAAATTTTATGAGGTTAAAGTTAGAGATCATTGCTCATAAAATTCATTCACTAGAGATTATATGATGTATATCATCAGAGTTGACCATGATAATCTGTCTGAACTTTCTGGAATTTTTCAATATTTATGTTTCTTCACTCAGGAAGGATCAATGAGAGCAGTTCTTCTCAAGTTAAAGTAGATGTTCATATTCTTAAACAGAATTCAATCAATCATCCTTCTAGTTTTCTGTTTATCTTGACACTGCTTCTGCTAGTATTATGAAGAAGGTGGACATGAGGATGAGATCATGAGTATTGGTTGAATGGCTTGGGCAAGAGAATAGCCATTATTGCATGTCAAATAGAAAGCAAGTGTTTAATATGCTCTGCCCCTCCTCCTGGAACATTTAGGATTAGATCTGTTGTAATTGACTTTTTTGTTGTTTTATGTGAATGAATTCTATATAGAGGGGAAGAAACTAACTTTACTGAATTTGCAAATGACACATATCTAGAATGGATAATTATTAACTGCATGAGATGTTCAAATTCCAAAAACCGAGATTCAGCAAGTTATAACATTGGCTTCAATCTAATGAAATGAAATTTATTAGGGAGAAAGAATGTCAAATTTAATAGTAAACATTGATCGTATAGGTCTAAGCATATGTTACTTTGCAGTTTTTTTTTTAATCCTTAGATGAAAGGTGGGCATAGTGGATAGAATGTCAAACCTGGAGTCAGGAAGACTTAATTCAAACCACCTTCCCAGACTTACTACTTATGAGTCTCTAAGAAAGCTACTTACCACCGTTTACCTCAGTTTTCTCATTTGTAAAATGAACTGGTGAAGGAAGCAGCATACCACTCCAGTATATTTTCCAAAAACTACCAACGGGGATGCAAAGCATCATATGACTCAAATTGAACTACATAATAAAGGCAGATTGACAAATTGGAAAAAGAGCTGGTCATAAAGCCAGGAACATTTGGATTTAGAACCTCAGACACATACTGGCTATGTGATGGTGAAGGGGATGAAGAGTCACTTTTCCCTAAGAGTCATATCATGTTAAATCTTTTACAACTATCTTCATTTGAGCAGGTGGCTATTCCAAGGAAATTATTTTGGAAAAAGGATTACTTGGTCTTGTATAAATCAGCCCTGGATTTGAAACAAAATATGAAGAAGCTATTTAGATCAACTTCTTGTGTTTGATGATCAGAGGACCTGTTGGTTCATTTTTGGAAGCAAGGGTAACTGACTGGGTGAAAGAAAAGAAAACATGTTTCTGGGAAACATATTGTCAGAGGTCCACCAAGATATTGGGAGATATCCCTTCTAGCAAGGCTGCTGGAAGGTAGAAGCAGACAGGGAGCATTCCCTTTTGAGTTGCAACCTATGTTCTAAAAGGATTTATACGTAATTCAGGTAATCATATTTACTAAAAAAGACACCTGTATATGCAGAAAGGAAATTATCTTGGACATATTGAATAGGTCAAATTCAATTGGAAACAAACATTAAAGGTTCAATTGTCTCACCCCAACATGTGTAAAAATAGCTAATAAATAAAATAATTAAATAAATGAATAAAATAAATTAAAAATTTAAGTAGAATAATGTAAAATCAGTGATTTTGATAGTCATTTCTTTTTTGTTTATATATTCTCATTATTGCTTCTTCATTAGTGACTGATATTTCCCAGAAACACTTGTTTTTGCTCCAATTAGATCATTAAATTTATATTCTTTTAATTAAATTGTGATCATTCAGATACAATATTTTTGTTTTAAAATATAGTGATCCCTTTTTATATAGTTCCCCTCATTTACAATAGACCCATTCAATTGCTTTTCTAGTTTCTTAAAAAAATTAGGTTGTTTGGAATTCTATGTCACTAGGATATTTATACTTTCTTCTTAATGGTATCTATTCAAACTAATATAACTAATAAATCATATGATTGTCAGAAGCCTTGAAATGACATAAAGATTTAGATCCCACTATTTTGATTTCAAAAACATAGTATCAAAAGAAGATATTTTATATGGCATCAACAGAACTGGATTCAAATTCAGATTCGGCTTTTTAGTATGCATGTAACCATGGACTAATTTCTTTCATTTTCACATTTATTTATTTTTTTAACAAGCTCTGACTACAACATTTTCTAAGTTTCACTTTAAATAAGATTAGAAATAGGATTTAACAGGGCATTTTAGTTTTTGACTTAGAGTAGACTTTGAGTTCTAATTTATCTCATAATTTTAATAAGAAAATTGAGCCACTTGGAAGTTTAGCAAACAAAGTCAAACAGCTGGTAAGTACTACCATTAAAATAGAAATACACATATTAATATTTCAGTAGTTTATTTTTTCTGCATTACACAAAACTATAGCCACCATATGATATCATTTTCCTGCTTCTTATAGAATGATAGTTTAATTTTAAATTTTTGAACTTATGCATCAATATTTTAAAAGTATTAAAGTCCAGTTCCACACTGCATAAAAAGGAAAGGATGATAATGGAAATGTGGAAGAAAAAACTTATAGAATTTTAATGCCAAAAAAAGTCAAGAGCACAGTAATGGCTGATATTTGCCTACTCATATGTACATTTGTGTGTAATATGGAATGTTTATGTACTATCTACATGGATATCCATATGCATGTGTGTGTGTGTGTGTGTGTGTTTATGCCTAAAGAAAGTTGCTTATTCAGGAATTAAGGATATCTTTTATGAAGATTTTAATAAGAAAAAGTAGTTTTCAAGGAGTCTTATTAAATTGTGGTATTCAACATTTTTAACATCTCACAATGATATGAAATATAAAGATAAGATAAGATGCTAATGTCCTGTTCATTGCTTGGAAAATAATTATTTGGTGTGGTAGAATGAAAAACTGTCTTTTATAACACAATTTCTTCTTATATCCAGATCAATTAGGATTTCTTAAAGGATATAATTGTGTTCCATTAATCCCATAATAAACACAGGTCACCACTGTGATAGAGCAAATCTAAGATGCAGTCCAATTGAAGAAAAACTTTGCCATGATAGCGATGTTCTCCACATATTTCTTATTGTATATTACATTGTACATCAATCACCAGTGTATTTCAGAACCTCTTGGTATAATCATGTGAATTATTGTGTATATTTACTCATCTAGAAAAAAATAACAAGTTGAATGTAAAAATATATTTCCCAGATGTCAGCATGCACAGAGATGGTCAGAGTATATTTGAAAGAATATTTATCTTGGACAAATAGTAGAGGCAGATAATATGATAAGCCCAAATTTCAAAAAGCAAAGAAACAATAAGATTTCTTTTCAAAATCGAAACAAGTCTATCATATCAAAGTCATACATTACAACTCATCTTTTCAATTATATTTTTAACAACAAACTTTATTTTAAACTTAACATTCGTTTATTTTCTTTTTATCTCATATCCCCATTAAGGAAAAAAATTAATAAAACAACTTCTGTGTAAAATATGCATAGTTTAGCTAAACAAATTCTACATTACTCATGTCCAAAACTCAGTGTCTCATTCAACATATTGAAACCATCATCATTAGATGATGGATAGTTAGATGATTAGTTTTCATCATTAAATCTCCGGAAATGGTAAATCATTTTATTGATCAAAGTTGAATACGCACACACACACACAAAAGACACCATACATATACATCCATTGCTCTAATGAAATAAGAAGTAGATTGTTACTATTTCAGTTGAGTTAAAGGTCAATAATTAGTGAGTGCTCAATGAAAACCCATATAGTAAGTGTGAGGAGAGTAGAAAATGAAAAACATAAGGTCAACATAATTGAATTCAAATATATAAAATTCTACCAGGAGAAAACTAAAGATCCATGGAATGAGAAGATGATTCATAGTAGTTGATTTCAGCTCAATATTATGATATTCTTTCAAACATTTTGAGGATGTTGAAAGAAAATATGAGTGTTCCCCTAAATGGGGAACTCCTCTGAAATGTGAGAATAATGACTTTTCAAGAATATTACAACTGAGGTTTCCTGCTCTGGTGTAATTTGAACTCTGTGACCCTTAAGATTCTTATCAATTCTTAAATTCTATGTCAATTTTGAAATATTATTGTAGAGAGAAAAAGGCAAAAAAGCTGGTTTTAAGACTGAATGGGTTCTGGGATAGAGCCAAGATGGTGGTGCAAAACTAGGAAGCTCCTGGAACATAGAAGCAACTTTGAATGATGCTTCTATACAGATCCTAAAGCAGTAGAACTCAAGTAAACAAAAACAAACAAAACAAAAAACAAAGCTACAGTGAAACAACTTTTAGCAAGATATCTTAGAGGAACTTCAGGAAAAGATCTATCTCACTTGAGTAAAAGGGAAGTATTGCCCAGAGTAGAAAAATGAAGTGTCTTTTAGCCATAGTGTGGATCAATGCTATTGCAGTTTAGGTCCTGGCTCACTGGGTTAGTAGTAAAGGTCCCAACTCCAGCTCAGAGAGCAAGGTTCGAGCCCTGGGACACTGGTATGGCATTGGGATGTCCAAGTGCTAAGAATAAACTGCAAAGACTAGAAGCAACAAAGTAGAAAACCAGGGCCACAACCTGTGGTCTCTAGCATGGAAAAACTTGAGACTATTCTCCCCCTAGAGGAGCAGAGCTCAACTATCAAAATGGTGGTGGTGGGGGAACACTCATCCGATAGGGACAATAAAAATACCATTTCAGAAGAGGAAAACAGTAACAAAATGAATGCATGTGAAGTCTCAAAGAGATGTATGAATTGTCTTCAAAAACAAAAAGACATCTTGGAAGAACTGAAAAAGAATTTTATAATCAAAGAAAAGAGGGAGAAGAACAATGAAGAAAAGAAATGAGAATCATAGAAGAGGATTATGGAAAATTAACTGAAGAAAAAAATAACTTTAAAACTAGAATTGGACAGATAAAGGAAATCAACTCATCTAAATGTAAAATTAACTAACTGGAAAAGTAAACATAAAAATTAACTGAAGAAAAAAATAACTTTAAAACTAGAATTAAAAAAATGGAAAATAATGACTCTGTGAAATACCAAGCTTCAATTAAACAAAACCAAAAGATTGAAAAAATAGAAGGAAAAGTAAACTACCCCTTAGGAAAAAACAACTCACCTGGCAAAGAGTTCCAGGAGATATAATTATGTATTATTGGTCTACTTGAAAGCCATGATCAGGAAGAGAAGATGGACAATATCTTGCAGGAAATTATCTTAGAAAACCACCCTAATTACTTAGATAAAATAGTCATTGAAAGAATTCAGTTTTCATCCTCGGAAAAGGATCCCAAAATAAAAACTTCAAGGAATATCATAGCCAAATTTCATAATTCACAGATAAAAACAAAAATATAAGCAGTCAAAAAGAAAATAATTTACATAACAAGGAGTTACAATCAGGATTATACAGGATTTATCAGCTTCAGCATTAATGTATCAGAGGACCTGGAATACCATATTCTAGAGGGTAAAGGAGCTTAGATTACAACCAAGGATAAACTACTCTGTAAAAATTCAGTATATTCTTTCAGGGAAAATATGGATTTTTAATGAAATGGAGTATTTTCAAAATTATCTGGAAGAAAGATCAGGACAAAAAAATTAATTCTTAAAATACAAGATGCAAGATTGGTTAAAAAAAGTATATAAAAATGAGAAAAAATGTTAGTCAATAAGTCAATAAGACTAAAATGCTGATATCCTTACATGGGAAGACAATACTTATAAATCTAGAGAAACATATTTCTCTTAGGAGAGTTGAAAAGAGCATACTTGGCCAGAGAGTACACACATAAATTGACTGATATAATTCAACTTTTAGGGTTTGAGAGCTTTATTTCTATAGGAACAATTGGGGAGGGTACTTAGAAAGGGGGTGTGAGCATAAATTGACCATGATGAGATCAAAATCTTAGCCCTTGAGGATGGTACTTATCTTGGATCAATTGGAGGGATTGTACTTTAAAAGAGGGTTTGAGGCTAAGTTGATTATGATTCTTAAGGCTCTTGAGAAATGTGTTTGTAATAGTAAATTTAAAAGAATTATATTTTGCTAGAGGAAACCCATTGAAGACAATTATAAAACAATTAGAAAGTGAGAGGGAAGGGATTATTCTGGGAGATGTAGATGGAAGATTTAAAAGATAAATAATACCACATAAATGTACTCAAAGGACCCAATATATTTGAGGGAAAGAAGGGAATGTGTGAGCACTGAGTAAATCATCTCAGCAACAGATGGGATTCAAAGAGGGAATAGCAGACATTCACAACTGGGTTTAGAAAATCAACTTATCTTAAAGGGAAATGGGTGGGAGAAATGGGAAAAAGAAAAGAAGGAGGTGATAAAAATGAAGGAAAAATAAAAGTTAATGTTAAAAATTAAACAAAATGGGGGTGGGGCAGAGCCAAGATGGCAACAGGAGAAGAGCTTCTCTTAGGTGCAATTTTGAAAATATTTCAAAAAACCTTAAAATTATGACTCTACATTTTTGAGAGACAGAACCCAAAGAAAGATCCAGAGAAGTAATTCTCCAGCCCAAGGTAACCTGGAAAATAGTGGAAAAACTCTGTTCCATGGAGTTAGAGGGGCAGCCCAACCAAAGCCAAAGGAACTCCAGTTTCATAACAGCCCCAGGGAGCCTGAGAGCACTGGCTACCAGCAGCAAAAGCAGTTTTCTAACCTGCACCCCAGGGAGCACCAAGCACAACTTGGAAGATCAGCAGGGAAACCTCTGCCAGAGCAAGAGTGAAGCCCAGTACCTCAGTGCAGCCTAGGCACTCAGCAAAACCCATACTCTCAGCATGGTCACAGCACTCTGTGAAGCCCATGCCCTTGGTCATGATACTTATCTCTGCTGCCGCAGCCCAGATCCAAGAAATGGAAGTAAGCCCATGGAGTCACCTAGAAGAAGCTTCCAGTCAGCTGTGCCCTGAGTGCTCAGCCCACTGAAGGTAAGGGAGTGGAGGGAGAGTTCTGAGGTCTGTCTTCTGTCCCTGGAACAGAACTCTGAGGCTCTGACCACATTCACATACTGATCAGAGTCTAGCACCCCCCGACCATAAAGCAGGGACCCCTCCCCCCAGCTCTGTGGCAGAGGGATCTGCTTGTGGTCATTTACAGACCAAGTAACCAGTCAGAGTCTCACACTGTGAGGTCCTTGTGGAGGTGTCCCAATAAAACTCAAAAGCTCAGGAAACACAACAGAATCAAGACAGGCTGGGGAAATGAGTAAACAGAAAAAAGGGGAATTGTACCACTGACAATTACTTGGTCTGTGATGCCAAGGAGGATCAAAATACTCAACCTGAAGATGAGAAAGTCCAAGTTTCTGCATCTAAAAACTCCAAGAAATAAAGAAGTTGGGTTCAGGTTATGACAGAACTCAAAAAAGATTTTGAAATTCAAGTAAGGGAGATAGAAGAAAAATGGGAAAAGAAATGAGAGAGATGCAGGAAAAACAGGAAAACGAAGTCAGAAGCTTAGTTAAGGAGATGCAAAAAATGTTGAAGAAAATAATGTTAAAAATAACTTAGGTCAAATGGATAAAACAACTTAAAAAGTTGTCAAGGAGAAGAATGCTTTTAAAAAAGCTGAATTGGCCAGATGGAAAAGGAGATAAGAAAGCTCTCTGAGGAAACCAAATCCTTCAGATGTATAATGGAGTAAAAGGAAGCTGATGACATTGTGAGAAATCCAAGACACAATTAGTTCAACACCAAAAAAAAAAAATGAAAAATTAGAGGAAAATGTGAAATATCTCATTGAAAAAAACAACTTATCTGGAAAACAGATTCAGGAAAGATAATTTAAAAATTATTGGGATACCTGAAAGTCATGATCAGGAAAAGAACCTTAACCTCAATTTTAAAGAATTCCTACAGGAAAATTGCCCTAATATCCTAGAAGCAGAGGGCAAGATAGAAATTGAGAGAATCCACCAATCACAACCAGAAAGAGATAAAAAACACAGGAATACTATAGACAAGTTCCAGAACTCCCAAATCAAAGAGAATATATTATAAGCAGCCAGAAGGACATAATTCAAATAATGCTGAGCTGCAGTCAGGATCACACAGGACAAAGCACCAACTACATTAAGGGCTCATAGGGCTGGAAATATAATATTCCACAAAGCAAAAGAGCTTGTAATGCAGCAAAGAATCAACTACCCAGCAAAACTGAACATCCTCTTCCAGGGGAAAAGATGGACTTCCAATGAAATGGGAGTTTCAGATGTTCCTGTTGAAACTACCAGAGCTGAACAGAAAGCTTGACCTTCAAGTACAGGACTCAGGTGAAGCATAGAGAGCAGAGGAGAAGGATAAAATATGAGAGACTTAATGATGATGAACTGTATGTATTCCTGCATGGAAAAGTGATACTTATAATATATGAACTTTCTCAGTTAATAGAGCAGGTAGAAGGAGATTTTATAGATGAAGCACAGGAGAGAGATGAATTTGAAGATATAATAATTATATAATAATTTGAAGATATAATAATTATAATAAAGACAGACTCAATGGCTAAAAGGGAAAATCACTAGAAGTAAAAGAAAGGAGAGGTGGAATAGGCTAAGATATTTCATATAAACAATAATTACTTTTGCAAAAAATATAAACAAAATGGGGACAGGGAGGAGAAAAGGGAAATAGTTCCTAATAGGGAGGGGAAAGTTGAGAGATGCAGCAGCCAGAATCAAAACGCTGTTTAGGAAGAATAAGGGGAAAGAAGAAAGATGCGTTGGAGAGAAATACAGAGTTAAAAATCATAACCCTGAATGTGAATGCACTTAATTCTTCCATAAAACAACCATTTTTATGAGAGCTCTGTGACTCTTCTTCATTTACTAAGCATTTAGTAAACCCACAGGAGGTCGCAAAAAATTGTACTGTAGACCATATGCAGCCCACTGTCACAATTTGAGCAGCTCTGACTTAGATAATTCTAAAAAAAATCAATTTAAAAATTACTTGAAACAATTAACAACTTAATCAAAGTTGCAAACTATGAGATAAACCCAAATAGACCATCACCATTTCTATATATGACCAACAAAGTCCGACAGCAAGTAATAGAAAGAGAATTTCATTTAAAGTAACAGGAAGTGTTAGAGCAAGATTCACTCCGTCAGAAAACCTTATGAAACACATATTTATTAAAAGGCTTACCCCCTGCTTGAATCAATCAGTTACCAACCATCAAAATGCCTAACATAAATCTAATACTGTGCTCACATATTCCAGAGACAGAATCTTTAAAAAAAAGAAGAGAATATATGAACATAGGGATGTGATCTTTAAAGGTTTCCCAGGGTTTTCAAGTGTACAAAGTCAGCATATTGACTTCCTGAAAGTTTTAGAAATCACAAACCGATATAAATACCTTTATAAGACCATTGTAGAAGTGCATTGGAATTGACTAGTAACAATATATATATATATATATTTATATATATATATATATATATATATATATATATAACTGTGTATATTCTATTATTTTGCCTTCTATGGTGTATTTTATTATATCACAAAGGGATTCTTGGAAACATTGCTTCTTTGAATTATGAATTCCTGGAAATATTCTTTGGAAGTTTCTTAGAAACATTTAAATTACAATCACTTATATTTTACCAGTAATTCTCAGAGGGCTAAATTTGACAAAGTTGTAAGTCTGTACCTTAGACATTAACAACAACTAGAATATTGATAATAAAACAAATTTTATATGTGAGTAAACCCAAAAAATTTGTGGTAGATAAATATAAAGGAATATTATTCTACTGTGAGAAACTAAGAAAATCATGAATATGGACAAGCAGGTGTGGACACATGTGAAATGATGCAAAGTGAATAAAAGAGATCTAGGAAAATAATTGTACTTAGTTTTGAGGTGATATCCAAATTATAAGGGATACTTCCAGCATGCAGAGGACAATGTTTGACCTTGTGGGATAGCTAAGTAGCTAAGTATTCATTCGGATAGTGGCTGTTACATGGAGGGAGAAATTACTGTGGGTTTTTATATATTTTCTGTAATCTTTATGTCATTTTTGGAGGTAAAATATTCTCTCTCTTTGTCTCTCTGCTTCTGCATACACAGACAAACACAAATCTCATTTTATATAACTACAACTATTACACACATTATATACACACATATGTGTGTACATGTGTGTGTATGTGTGTAGTATGAAAGCAAATGATACTAATAGAAATGGATAAAAGGAAAGAAACCTTATGGAATTATAATGAATAATATAGGCTGCAATGAAATTGCTATGAGAAGGTATTTTATTTCTTTGCAGAAGCTGAGGAAGGGAGACAATTATGAGTACATAATATTATATAAAATGTCAAATATAATGAATAGTGAGTTTTGCTAAACTGATATTTCTTCTCTTTTTCATACTTTGTTACAAGAAAAAGGTTTTCTTGCCATATGAAAGATGAAATATTTTGAGAAATGCAGTTTATGTAAACACCAAGGTAGTAAATATAATAATAAAGGAACAAATGAAGAATAGTAGCCAAATTAGAAAGATAAATAAGTGATAGATGGAGAGACAGAATACTTTTTAATTTTATTATTATCTTCTATTTTTATGCTATAATATATATTTGGACAATTCTTTGCTCTTCTTTAGATGTCTCACAAAAATAGATACATTAAATCAAAATAATAATAATAATGACTTCATCTGAATGTTCATGCAACATTTCATATCTTCAAAATTTGGGGAAAAAGGGAACATGTGGACCTTCCATTGAAAAAATAATTATTTAAAATGCATAGGCATATCATTATCATTTTAAAATATGTAAACATATATTATCAATTTTAATAAATATTTTCATATAAACATGCTTAGACAAACATGTATATAATCACAAATACAAATGGCTTTTTTTATAAAACTAGTTAAAATTTTATAAAAAAAATTTATAAAAATGGGTAAGAATATCAAGAGTAACAATCAAGAGAGAAAAATAGAAAGTTAGAATGTATTATGAAGCAGTAATCATCAAAACTATCTGGTATTGAAAGGAGAAAAAAGAAAGAAAAAAACAACAAAATAGAAAAGTCCTGCCAGATAAACAAATAAACTTATATAAGTATGAGTGCTTGCTGACTTCATGGAAAACAGAAGGACAAGGACAAATGTCCTTGAAACAATGAGTTCAATGTCTAATAGAAAATATATTTAGCATCTTACATGGCATGTTGCAGTTAAGTTTTAACTAAACAAATGGACTTAAGCATTAAAAATAAATACATATAGAAGAAAATGGAGAATGTTTTTTTTCCTCTACTGAGGAATTGTTTTATTCATCAAAAAAAGTATTTATGAGTGACTATATATACATATATATTTGATTGCTAAATATATAAAATTTCTCTAAATAAAATTTATATAATTGATTGCAAAACCAATTTATATATTGGAAAAGTTTTGATGGAAAATTTGATCAATAAAACAACACATAAAGTAAATATTAAACTGATAAATATTCAAAGTATATGAACAGCTCTTTTTCAAAACAGGAAATAAAAATTCTGAATAATATTTTTAAATGTTCAGTTTTAAAAAGATGTACAGAAGTGCAAATTATACTAAATAACATTCATAATATTGGAAAAATAATTGAAATGAAGAAACATGTTCCTTTTACAAGTTGTAAAAGGAAAACTATATTTATACATTTTTGATAGGATATCATCCATAATATTTTTAGAGCACAATTTTGTTGTCCACAGAAAAACATACACTACCAATTATAACACTCACCAGATAATTTGATAAATTGAATGTGTAGTCTCAAGAAAGTGTATGTTTTTCTAGTAGTACTTCAAACACACATATACACTTACAATATGGAAATTGTAAATGTTCAATGGAAAGGCAATACTTAAATTGTACTTCATTAATGTAGCAAAATAATATAATGTAAATAATAGATATAAAGCCATAGAAATAATATGCACAAACTCTATGTGAAATAATGTAATTAAAAATACAAAACAAAAATAATACAGTATACACTATGAACCTCTAAGAAAAAAAGATGAATAAGAATTAAAGGACAAATAAATGATTCTGATAAATATTTATTGGAAATGTTGGAAGAACACATGCACTTAAATGAATGGATATAATGATAAACATATACTAAACAAACATTATTTTTCCTTAATATCTGAGATGTCAATTACAGCATTAATATCAATCCTCATTTATTTTCCTTTCGATCGTTCTTTAAACTATGTTACTTTTCTCATAATAAAGCTGGTATTATCATTAACATTGTGTAGTGAAGTCGAGAAAACCCAGACATATGTGAGACTCTCTGAAACAAGAACACAGAAGTATAAGTCTTGAACTTTCAGCTTAAGCTTTATCGCGATGTATTTATGGCAAATAGTTTAAACTCTCTCAGTCCTCAGTTACTTCACATGAAAAATGAACAAAATAAGAGCATTTACCTTGTAGAGTGGTTGTGAAGATCAAATGGAAAAAAATATGTGTAAAATATGCAACAACCTTTCAAGCCCTATAATGATGATGATAATGGTGATGGCAACAATGTGAATAAGGATGAAAACAATGACCACTGTGACAAAAACAGAAGCAGCAACAACAAGAGCAAAAATAAATACTATACCCCTTGTTTGGGCCAGACATCACTTTCTGGTTAGGTGTCTTGATTTATGCAGACATTACTTGCCACTTTCTAGAACAGGTCAGGCTACAGTAGGGTCTTACTTTCTTAGATTCCATGATTGACATTTTCACAGGGATGTGAAAATCCCATGGGGTTATCCTTGGAATTGTTGAATTAGCTTAAGCACAAAAAGGTGGAAAAAAATAAGAAAAGCTGAATCCACTTCTTTGACAACTGATATTTATTAAAATTTTTATTACTTTTTATATTCTACTTATGCCCTGATGTGAATACAATATATCCTCATCTATCCCTTGTGAAGATGCTTAGGTTTATGTCCCACTTGGACATTCTAAGAGGAGGCCACTGAAAATCATGTGGCACGTTCATTTCATCTATAGTTCTTCAGACTAAAACTCAAATGACTATTTATTCAATTTGAGTGGTACAGTAGAGAGAATATTGGATTGGGGGCAAGAGTCATCATTAAGTTTAGCAGCTCATATTTATACAATAAACTTTTAAAATTTATAAAACTTTCAACTAGTAGGAATCCTGTAAAATACTTTGCAAATGTAGTTTTCATTTTCATTGGTCAATGAAGAAACTTATTTTCAAAGAAATTACCCAATAAAATCACACACAATGGTCAAGACCAAATCTAAAAGGTCTAGTGTTTTCCCCCTACATTTTTGCTAAACAGTGCAATGCAGAACATGTAATAGCTACCTCTGAGCCTCAGTTTCCTTAACTAAAAAATGAAAAGCATAGATGATCTTATCTTTGTTAGGACAGCTGACATTCCTGATATTCCATGACTTTGCAACCTTAAAAGTTGGGCTTGAATCTATAAGAGGGTGAATAACTATATGTGTATCTAATAGTCATGATTACCAGTGTTGAAATTTATATATGTTGTAGCTTGTTCATGTACTGCCAAGGTGTTATGTCAGTCAAAGGAAATATATATACTTTCCAGAAATAAAGAGGATACTCCTTCATAGGTGGAGAAATTTTGCTCTTATATTACATGACTATAAAGCCAAAAAATGTGATAATTTATTTACAACATTTTTCCCTAGTCATTGCTACAATACATTCTAAAACAATCTTTAAAATATTAGAATTATAATTTTCTATATTATAATTTCTAAAATTTTTGTATCAGAATCCTTTATCATTGCACATGGAATGGATTTTTCACTGCAGAAAAATTAAAAATGTCTATTCCACTATTTTACTAAGTTATTTGAATAAATGCTTTAAAAATTCAATTAATACTCACTCCTTTTCCTAATTAAATGAATATAAGGTGAGGAAGTAAGGAGGGACTGCTTCACATTTGAATAAATGATAAAGAGTACAAATATCACATAATAAATGATAGAAATTTAGATATATATTTAGAGAATAGATAAAAAATATTTGGAATTTAATCATTATTGTATGCTCTTCCCTTCTAACAGTCACATAAATCTTTCATTATTGTTATCATTTTCCAAAAAAGGTGCATGATATTTCAATTAAAAAAAATAAAACAAGGATTATAGATGGAATCAGAACAGGAAACATTTGAAAACTGAGGAATAGGAACACTAAATGAAGATACCAGAGAAATGATCAAAGCAGAGGTTTGGAGCATCAATCTAATCTCTCTCTCTCTTTCTCTCTCTCTCTCTCTCTCTCTCTCTCTCTCTCTCTCTCTCTCTGATGCATAAATATATGTACGTGCACACACATACACACATATAAATAAACATGTTATCTATATAGAATTATATAGAATGTAATGAATATGTAGTAATGCACATTTGTTATGTTGGTAGCTGAAACATCAATTCTCTTTTAAGATCACCTACTGAAACAACTTTATTAAAAATATATATTAAATAAATATAATTAATTAAATCAATGCTCATTTATTTATTAATAAATTATTATTACATAATAAATACATCAAATAAATGAAAAACTATATGAAAAAGTCATCACTTAATTACTATTTTCTATTTTATTGTTATGATTCTATCTATATATATATATATATATAATTTATAGATAAATCAAAGAACATGGAGACACACACATAGGACAAGGAAAGGATAAGGAACAAAGAAATGAGTGGGGAAAAGGACAAAGGTGAAAGATAAGGAGGAATGAAGAAGAGGTGAATGATTGAGCAAGAAAGTCCTGGAAGGTAGAGAAAGGAATGGAATCAAAGACACAATCTATATCTCACTCACAAAATATTGTGAAATGGCTACTGAAGTTTGGAAATATCCTTTTTATTTGTTCTGTAAACCCAATCATTGTATTTTCCATGATTTTGGCCTCCAAAAATATCAGAACTCAGTTAGTTAAATAATTAGCAGAAGAAATATCAAAGTTCACAACATAAACAATCCTCATCTCAGCACTGACCTCTCCCCTTTCTACGCTTTGCAGGAAGTAAATCAGATTTCTTGTTAACAGAAGCTTGTTATTATGACAGAAATCAGTTTGTTTGTCCAAAGAAAATCCACTTTTCCTTTTAGCTGAAATTGGCAAAACTGCCACAGGGAAAAATTGACATTTTCTATCAATTTCTGAAAAGTGCAGAAGCACAAAATGTCATCAGATTTGACTTATATTGAGACATTTTTTTGAACTGCCCAAGAGTTTGTTAGCAAAGTCAAATGTCATTCTTCCACAACAAGCAGAGCAATCTCCTTTTTAAGAAGAGTAGACTGACATTGGGAGAATCATAAAGTTATTTTTAGTGTCATACATCAAATCAATCCCTCAACTATCAAATGTCTAATGAGTGTCTATTCTCTATCAAACACAATACAGAATCACAAAATATGAATAGACAAGTGCTGCCTTCAGGGAGCCTACAACCTAGAGGACAAAGATCAAAGATAATACAATTATTAAAAACATCCCTATAACTAAAACTTCTCTATATTTCTTTAAGACAGAGAAATTGATTTCCTCAAATTAATAATCTGAAGAAAAGAGTTTAAATATTATATAATTAAACAAATGAGGAAACTGAATCATGGTGGTAAAACAATTTGCCATTTGGTGAGGTCACAACCTTGGTTTAATATGTGCTAGGTGATGGCATAAAAATACTAAAAGGTGAAGGATACTGATCCTCCCTTCATGAAGTTTATAGTGTGGGTAAAATGGTAATGTATACCCATATATTTATATATAATATGTATGTACTTGCATTTATATGATTGTGTATATATATATATATATATATATATATATATATATATATATAATGTAAATTATACCTTCAGGGGATATGGAAGATAATCTTAGAAGAGCTATACTTTGGGAAATGTTGGAATATGGAGAAAGTTAATGACAATGAGACTTATGGGTGCAGAGCCAGGATGGCAGAAAGAAGCCAGGAACATCCCTGAGCTCTTCCAAGTTTACTTCAGAAACAGCTTTAATCAAGCTTCTAAATGGAATCTAGAGTAACAGAAACCACAAAAAACAGAGTATTTTTTTATCTTAAGATATCTTGGCATAATGGATAAAGCACCGTACTTGGAGTCAGGAGTACTTGGGTTCAAATCTGATCTCATACACAATAATTACCTAGCTTTGTGGCCTTGGGCAAGCCACTTAACCCCATTTGCCTTGCAAAAAAAAAAAAAAAAAACTAAAAAAAAACTAAAAAAAATTAAAAAAAAAGATATCCTGGAAAGATTTCAGTGAAGTTCTGTCCCACTCAGATGCTGAGTTAGCATGGCCCAAAACAGGCAGGGGAGGGAAGACAGTAGGAAGTTTATAATCCAAACTTAGCTAACCAATTAGGACACCTAAGTCACAATTTAGCAGACTAGAAACACAGCAGGTCAACTGAGAGGCCCCACATTTTTGAGAACAGGAAGCATTTGAAAACTAAGGAACAGGAACTCCTAAATGAAGATTCCAAAGAAATAGTCAGAGAATCACGTTTGAAGCATCAATCTAATCTCTCTTTCTGATGTATATATATATATATATATATATATATATATATATATATATATATATATATATATATGCTTGCATTTCTACATGGATAGATGACATTTGTAATTCTTGGGAACCATATCTCTGTAAGATGAAGTATATGAAGTATACACAGAGGTTCTGGGAATCATTTTATTTATGTTATATCGGTAAATCTTATATATCTATAAATACTTATATAAGTAAAATAGCAAAAGAACTAATCAATGAATTGAGAATGCATCAAAAAAACTACAATGCCCAGATAATACCAAATTAGAAATTATGAATATCAAAAGACAAATTAATAAAATTGAAAGAAAACTATTGAGTTAATAAATAAAACTGGTTTTATTTTGAAAATCAATAAAATAGATATGGAACTGAATAAATAATTTAATCTGGGTAGAACTGTCATTTTTATTTTAGTGGCTCAGCCTAACCATGAGCAATTCATGTTTTCCTGAATTCATAGATCTGACTTTATTTGTATGAAAAGTGTTTTGGAAACAATTACCTGCTCATATAGAGTCTGGGGTTCTCTTATGAGTTAGATTCCCAAGTATTTTATGATGTCTAGACTTACTAGTGTCTGAGGCTGAATTTGAACTCAAGTCCTCCTGACTCCAGGGCCAGTGCTCTATCCACTGCTCCACCTAGCTGCCCCCCTTACTTAATTTAAATGGAATTTCTCTTTCTATTTCTTGCCCTTGGGCTTTGTTGTTCATAGATAAAAAATATTGATGATTTTGGGGAGGTTATTTTCTATCCTGCTACTTTGCTGAAGTTATTGATTCAAATAGTTTTTGTTTCTCTAAGTATATCATCACATTGTCTTCAAAAAGTGAAAGTTTTGCTTTCTCATTGTCAATTCTAATTCCTTCAATTTCTTTTTCTTCCTTATTGCTAGAGTTAACATTTCTGAAATCATATTGAATAGTAGTGATCGTATTGGACAGCCTTGGTTTGCTCCAATTTTACTGCAAATGCTCCTAGTTTATCCTCATTAAATATAATGGGTTTTGATGGTTGTAGATAGCTGTTTCCTGTTAATTTTTTTTAGGTTTTTGCAAGGGAAACAGGGTTAAGTGGCTTGCCCAAGGCCACACAGCTAGGCAATTAATAAGTGCCTCAGACTGGATTTGAACACAGGTACTCCTGACTCCAGGGCCCATGCTTTATCCACTACACCACCTAGCCACCCCTGTTGCCTGTTAATTTAAGGAAAAATCCATTTATTCCTATTAATAGGAATAAATGTTGCATTATTTCAAAAGTTTTTCAACATCTATTGAAATAATTATATAATTTCTGCTAGTTTTGATATAGTTAATCATGTTGATTATTTTCCTACTATTGAACTAACCATGTATAGCTGATATAAATCTTTCTTGATTAAGGTATAATCTCTACATTTAAATTTTATTTGAGATATTTATATCAATGTTCATTAAGGAGATTAGCCTATAATTTTTTCTTTCTGGTTTTGCTTTTTCCATTTTAAGTACCAGCACCATACTATCATTACTATATCATAAAAAGGAATTGGCAGAACTGTTTTTCCTAATTTTAAAAATATTTTGTGAATAATTGGATTTGATTGTTCCTTAAATGTTGGTAGAATTTTTGGTAAATCCATCTTGGCCTGAAACTTTTTCTTGAGGAATTTAATGAAGATAACTTCAATTTCTTTTTCTGAAATTGGATTAATTAAACATTTTATTTCCTCTTCTGCTAATCAAAGGATTTTTTATTTTTGCAAAAAAAATCATTCATTTCACAAAGATTGTCAAATTTATTGGCATAGAGTTCAACAAAATAGATTTGAATTATCTCTTTAATTAATTCATTATTCATGATAAGTTCACTATTTTCATATTTCATACTGATTATTTGGTTTTTCTTCTTTGTTTTTAATCCAATTAACCAAAAGTTTATATATATTTTTTTTCATAAAATCAACTCTTAGTTTTATTTATTAGATCAATGGTTCTTTTGTTTACAAGTTAATTAATTTTTCCTTTAATTTTCATAATTTCTTGCTTAGTATTTAATTGGGAATATTTTTTTTTGTTCAAACTCCTTGACTCTTTATCTAGATACAGATGGCATTCTCCTTTGCAGACAGCCCAAAATTGTTCCCAATAGTTGTACTGATGGAATAGGTGAGTCCTTCAAGTTTGAACATTACCTCCATGTTTCTGTTAGGGTATTTAGTATTTTTCTGGTTCTGCTCATCTCACTCAGCATCAGCTCATGCAAATCCCTCCATGCTTCCCTGGAATCCTGTCCCTCCTGGTTCCTAATAGAACAATAGTGTTCCATGACATACATATACCACAGTTTGCTAAGCCATTCCCCAAATGAAGGACATTTACTTGATTTCTAATTCTTTGCCCCCACAAACAGGGCTACTATGTATATTTTTGTACAAGTCATGTTTTTACCCTTTTTCATCATCTCTTCAGGGTATAGACCCAGTAGTGATATTGCTGGGTCAAAGGGTATGCTCATTTTTGTTGCCCTTTTGGTGTAGTTCCAAATTTCTCTCCAGAAAGGTTGGATGAGTTCACAGATCCACAAACAGTGTAATAGTGTCCCAGATTTCCCACAACCCTCCCCACAATGGTCATTATCCTTTCTGGTCATATTGGCCAGTCTGAGAGGTGATAGGTGCTACCTCAGAGAAGCTTTAATTTGCATTTCTCTAGTAATTAATGATTTAGAGCAATTTTTCATATGGCTATGGATTGTTTTCATCTCTTTAGCTGTAAATTGCCTTTGCATATCCTTTGACCATTTGTCAATTGGGGAATGGCATTTTGTTTTAAAAACATGACTCAGTTCTCTGCATATTTTAGAAATAAGTCCTTTGCCAGAATTATTAGTTGTAAAGATTGTTTCCCAATTTACTATATTTCTTTTCATCTTGGATACAGTGGTTTTATCTGTGCAAAAGCTTTTTAATTTAGTGTAATCAAAATCATCTAGTTGGTTTTTGGTGATGTTCTCCAACTCTTCTTTAGTCATAAAATGCTCCCCTTTCCATAGATCTGACAGATAAACTAGTCCTTGATCTTCTAATTTGCTTATAGAATTGTTTTTTATGTCTAAATCCTGTAACCATTTGGATCTTATCTTTGTACAGGGTGTTAGGTGTTGGTCTAATCTAAGTTTCTTCCATACTAACTTCCAATTTTCCCAGCAGTTTTTTTTTTATCAAAGAGAGAGGTTTATCCCAATAGCTAGACTCTTTAGATTTATCAAACAGCAGATTATTATAATCGTCTCCTGCTTTTGTACCTAGTCTATTCCACTCTATTTCTTAGCCAATACCAAACAGTTTTGATGACTGATGCTTTATAATATAATTTTAGATCAGGTATAGCTAAGCCCCCTTCTTTTGCACTTTGTTTCTTTAAGTTCCTGGAAATTCTTGACTTTTTATTTCTCCATATGAATTTACTTACAATTTTTTCCAACTCATTAAAGTATTTTTTTGAAAATTTTGATTGGTAGGGCACTAAACAGGCAGATTAGTTTTGGTAGAATTGTCATTTTTAATATATTAGTTCTACCTATCCATGGGCACTTGATATTTGCCCAGTTATTTAAATCTGAATCAGTTTGTGTGAGAAGTGTTTTATAATTGTTTACTAAAAGTTTCTGAGTCTGTCTTGGCAAATAGTTTCCCAGATATTTATATTATCTGAGGTTACTTTGAATGGGATTTGTCTTTCTAGCACTTCCTGCTGTATCTTGCTAGACATATATAGAAAAGTTGAGGATTTATGAGGGTTTATTTCATAACCTGCAACTTTGCTAAAATTGCTAATTGTTTCCATTAGTTTTTTGGATGATTTCTTGTGACTATCTAGGTAGACTATCATGTCATCTGCAAAGAGTGAGAGTTTTGTCTCTTCCTTTCCAATTATAATTCCTTCAATTTCTTTTTCTACTCTAATTTCTGAAGCTAACATTTCTCATTCAATATTGAATAGTAGTGGCACCCTTGTTTCACTCCTGATCTTATTGGGAATGCCTCTAGCCTCTCCCCATTGAATATAATGCTTGTTGATAGTTTCAAATAGTTACTGCTAGTTATCCTAAGGAACTGTCTGTTCCTACACTCTCTAGTGTTTTTAGTAGGAATGGATGCTGTATTTTGTCAAAAGCCTTTACAGCATCGATTGATATGATCATATAATTTCTGATAGGTTTGTGGTTGATATAATTGAGTATACTAACAGTTTTCCTAATATTGAACCAAACCTGCATTCCTGGGATAAATCCCACTTGATCATAATGTATTATCCTAGTGATAACTTGTAATCATTTTGCTGAGATTTTATTTTTGATTTTTGCATCATATTCATCAGGGAGATAGATCTATAATTTTCTTTCTCTGTTTTAACTCTTCTTGCTTTAGGTAACAGCACCATATTGGTTTCATAGAAAGAGTTAGGCAGAGTTCTATTTTTCCCTCTTTTTCCAAAGAGTTCATATAGAATTGGAACCAATTGTTCCTTATATGTTTGGTAGAATTCACTTGTGAATCCATCAGGCCCTGGAGATTTTTTCTTAGGAAGTTCAAAACTGGCTTGTTGAATTTCTTTTTCTGAGATAGGGTAGTTTAGGTATTTAATCTCCCCTTCATTTAACCTGGGCAATTTATATTTTTGTAAACATTCATCCATTTCATTTAGATTATCAAATTTATTGGCATAGAGTTGATCAAAATAATTTCAAAGTATTACTTTAATTTCCTCCTCATTGGTGGTGAGTTCACTTTTTCATTTATGATACTAGCAATTTGATTTTCTTCTTTCTTTTTTTATTCAAATTGACCAGAGGCTTATCAATTTTATTTATTTTATTTATTTATTAATTCATGATATCAAGTTTTGGTTTTATTTATTGATTCATTAGTATTTTTGCTTTCATTTTTCTTAATTTCTCCTTTAATTTTTTTAGAATGTCTAATTTGGTTTTTAATTGGAGAATTTTAATTTTTTCTTTCTCTAAATTTTTTTAGTTGCTTGTTTAGTTCATTGATTTCCTCTTTCTCCAATTTATTCATGTAAGCATTTAAAGCTATAATATATACCCTGGAAGCCACTTTGAGTGAATCCCATAGGTTTTGATATGTTGTTTCATTATTGTCATTATCTAGAATAAAATGGTTAATTATTTCTATAATTTGTTTTTTGGTCCACTCATTTTTAAAATGAGTTTATTCAGTTTTCAATCAGTTCTGGGACTATATCTCCTTGGCTCAATATTGCATATGACTTTAATTGCACAGAGAAAGATGTATTCACTATTTATGCATTTTTGCAGTTTATCATTTGGTTTTTCTGTCCTAGTACATGGTCGATTTTTGTATAAGTTCCATGTACTGCAGAGAAAAAGGTATATTCCTTTCTATCCCCATTCAATTTCCTCCATAAGTCTACTATATATAGTTTTTCTAACAATCTATTTTCCTCCTTTACTTCTTTTTTGTTTATTTTGTGATTGGATTTATCTAGATCTGAGAGCAGGAGGTTGAGATCTTCCACTAGTAGAGTTTTGCTGTCTTTGTCTTCCTGTAGTCCTTTCAGCTTCTCCTCTAACAATTTGGATGCTGTCCCATTGGGTGCATATATATTCAGTATTGAAATAATTTTATTGTCTGTGGTACCTTTTAGGAGGACAAAGTTTCCTTCCTTACCTCTTTAAATGCTATATAATTTTGCTGCTGCATTGTCTGAGATAAGGATTGCTACCCCTGCTTTTTTTACTTCAGCTGAAGCAAAATATATTTTGCTCCAACCTTTTACCTTTACTCTATATGTATCTCTCTGCTTCAGATGAGTTTCTTGTAAGCAGCGTATTGTAGGATTCTGGTTTTTAATGCACTCTGCTTTTAGCTTACCTTTTTAATGGGGAGTTCATCCCATTCACATTCAAAGTTCTGATTACTAATCCTTTATTGCCCTCCATGCTATCTTCGCTCTGTTTGTATTTTCCCCCTTGCCCCCCTTTTATCCGTATTTCCCAGTATTTTGTTTCTGAATACCACGCCCTTCAGTTTGTCTGACCTCCTGTATCACCCCCACTCCCCCTCCCTTTCTCAGTCCCCACTTCCCTTTTCCCCTTTTAATACTTGAAAGGTTAGATATTTTTATGTTAACCAAGTATGTGTAAGTTGACTTTAAGCCAAGTCTGATGAGCAGAAGATTCATGTGTTTCTCATCTCCTCCTTTTTCCCCCTCTATTACCATAGGTATTTTGTACCTCTTAGTGTAATGAGACTTACCCCATTCAATGTCCTCTCTCCTCCTGTCTCCTTCATGTCCCCCTTTTTAAGGAGGTAGTGTTTTTAGATCATTCTATCTGAGTCATAGAAAATTCTGAGTATCTGTCACTTTTGGCTAAGTACATTCTATCTAATAGAGTTAAAAATGTGAGAGTTATTGGAGTCTTTCTCCCAAGTGGGGTTAAAGCCAGTTACATACCATTGGATAGGAGTCTCAAGGATAGGTCATGAATCTCCATCACTTCTGGCTAGTTATATTCTCTCTGTTAGAGTTACAGTTCTTAAGATTTATGAGAATATTTTTTCTCCATGATGGCATATAGCCAGTTTCAACTTATTGGCTAGCAGTTTTTTTCCTTTTACCAGCCCCCCCCTTTTTTTACCTTTTCATAGGTCTCTTAAATCTCCTGTTTGATGTCCAAATTTTCTATTTAGCTATGGTCTTTTCATCAGGAAATTTTGAAAGTCTTCTATTTCATTAAATGTCCATCTTTTTCCCTGGAAGAGCAGGCTCAGCTTTTTTGGGATAGTGGATTCTTGGCTGCATACCAAGCTCCCTTGCTCTTTGAAATATCTCCTTCCACACCCTTGAACCCTTTAATGGTCCTGCATAATCCTTGCTGTGGCTCCTTGATATTTAAATTGTTTCTTTCTGGCTGCTTGCAGGATTTTATCTTTTATCTAACAGTTCTGGGACTTGGGCACAACATTCCTTGGTGTATTCATTTTAGGATTTTTTATGAAGGGGATCCATGTATTCTTTAAATAACTACTTTTCCCTCTGGTTCCATGATAGCAGGGCAGTTTTCAATCACTAGATCCTGTAATATTAAGTCCAGTCTTTTTTCTCTTCAATGTTTTCAGCAAGTCCAATAATTCTCAGGTTGCCCCTCCTCAACCTATTCTCAAGGTCAGTGGTTTTGCTGATGAGGTATTTTACTTTTTTCTATTTTTTCTATTTTTTGATTTTGTTTTAGTGGCTCTTGCCATCTCACAAAGTCATTAGTTTCTGCAGACTCCATTCTTTTTTTTATGGGAGGTGTTTTCTTCATTAATCTTTTTTGCAACTGCTTTTCCAATTGGTCAATTCTACATTTGAAAGAGCTTTCCAGGGGCGGCTCAGTGGCACAGTGGATAGAGCACCAGCCTTGGAGTCAGGAGTCCCTGGGTTCAGATCCGACCTCAGACACTTAATAATTTCCTATTTGTGTGGCCTTGGGTAAGCCATTTAACTCCGTTGCCTTGAAAAATCTAAAAAAAAGAAAAAAACGAAAAAGAAAAAAAGAAAGATCTTTCTATTTGACCAATTGAGGTTTTAAGAGAATTAATTTCTTTTTGCATTTGCTCCATTGAGGATCTGAGAGAATTATTCCCATTTTGTATTTGTCCAACTCAGGATCTGAGAGACTGTCTCATTTTGTATTTGTTCAATTGTATTTTCTAAGGATTTGTTTTCTTTTGAAAGGAATTAATTGTCTCTCCCACATTTTCCAGTTGATTTTTAAACTCCTTCCTTATTTCATCAAGGAAGACTTTCTGTGCTGAAGACCAGATGATATTCTCCTCAGAGGTTCTAGGTCTCTCTGAGTTAGGGTCTTTTCCTTCCAAGAATTTTTCTATGGCTCCACCTTTATGCTGACCCTTCTTCATTTTGCTAAGACCTTGAGTTTGGGAGGGGCTGGTTTACAGGGGCTTGGGATCCCTAGGGGCTTTACTCAGTGAGTGCAATTTCTCTGGCTGGCTAGTAGAAGGTGCTGGTTACTTTCTCTGGAGTGTCTGTGACCTTGATTGAGGCCTTCTCCCTTAGCTTGAAGGGAGGGGTTGAGCTATTGAATCCTTTTGCCTTCAATCAGTGGTGGGCTTTACCCTGGGGTGAGGTCATTCCTCTCCCTATTTCCATCTGTGCTGGTCTGTTCACATGCCTGTGCCTGAGGCAGAAGTAGTCTGCAATTGTTTGTTCCAGGAAGAGGCCTCAACCTTACTGGAAGTGTAGACTCAGAGTTCCTCAGACCAGAGGAGCCCAGGGATGGTGTCTGCATCAGTCCTGCACCGGAACTCTCCACCCCACCCCAGTCCAATCAGCAAACTCCAGAGGGTGAGCACCAATTCCAGTGCCTCTGCTCCCTAGCTGATCCAGCAGGTCTGGCTCTCAGGCCCTCAGACTCCCTGGCTCGATTCACCTGCTAATCTGGCTGATCCAGGCCTGATCTACCTTCTGCACCCTGACTCACCTGCCTGAATTCGCCCAGTGCTGTTGCAGGAGACCAATGCTGAGGTAGATGCTCTTTCTCCTGGCTTTTCTTTCTGGGTTTTCTGGGTCGGATTTCTGTTTAGAGGTTTATTTCATATGATAGATGGGGAAAGATCAGACTTTACAACTGTGCCTGTCTTCTCCCTGCCATCTTGGCCAGAAATCTAATTGGGAATATTTTTTAAAGATTTTATTTATTTTGAGTTTTACAATATTTCCCCTAATCTTGCTTTCCTCCCTCCACCTCCTACAGAAGACTGTCTGTTAGACTTTACATTGTTTCCATGGCATACATTGATCTAAGTTGAATGTGATGAGAGAGATATCACATCCTTAAGAAAAAAAGATGAACTATAAGAGATAGCAAAATTAAGTAATAATATTTTTTAAAATTAAAGATAATAATAGTCTTTGGTCTTTGTTCAAACTCCGCAGTTCTTTCTCTGGAGACAGATGGTATTCTCCATTGCAGTTATCCCAAAATTGTCCCTGATTGTTGTACTGATGGAATGAGTGAGTCCATCAAGGTTGACCGTCACCCTCATATTGCTATAAGGGTGTACAATGTTTTTCTGGTTCTGCTCATCTCTCTCAGCATCAGTTCATACAAATCCTTTCAGTCTTCCCTGAATCCCCATCCCTCCTGGTTTCTAATAGGACAATAGTATTCCATGACATGAGTTGTTTCCTCAACTGAAAGACATTCACTTAATGTCCAGTTTCAATAGTGTTCCATGACATACACATGTTCCTTGACATAAAGCATAGTTTGTTAAGCCTCTCCTCAATTGAGGGACATTCACTTAATTTCCAATTCTTTGTCACCACAAAGAAGACTGCTAT
Source organism: Macrotis lagotis (assembly GCF_037893015.1). Taxonomy (NCBI): domain Eukaryota; kingdom Metazoa; phylum Chordata; class Mammalia; order Peramelemorphia; family Peramelidae; genus Macrotis; species Macrotis lagotis. The sequence goes on from NC_133660.1 coordinate 89,146,324, forward strand.
GAATATTTTTGTACAAGTGTTGTTTTTACACATTTTCATAATCTCTTCAGGCTCTAGACACAGTAGTGCTATTGCTGGATCAAAGGGTATGCATATTTTTGTTTCTCTTTGTTTCTAATTCCAAATTGCTCTCCAGAAAGGTTGGATGAGCTCACAGTTCCACCAACAATGTTTAGTGTCCCAGATTTCCCACATCCCTTGAATGATTAATCATTGCCCTTTCTGGTCATAATGGACAGTCTGAAAGGTGTGAGGTGGTCCTTAGAGATGCTTTAATTTGCAATTCTGTACTTAGTAATGATTAAGATCAATTTTTCATATGACTATAGATTGCTTTGATTTCCTCATCTGTAAATTGCCTTTGCATATTCTTTGATCATTTGTCACTTTGGGAATGGGTTGTTTTCTGAAAATTTGACTCAGTTCTATGTATATTTTGGAAATGAGTCCTTTGTCAGAAATACTATTTGTAAAAATTATTTCCCAATTTACATTTCTTTTTATCTTGGTTGCAGTGGGTTTGTTTGTGCACAAGCTTTTTAATTTAATGTAAACAAAACTATCTAGTTTGTTTTTAATGTTGTTTTACATCTCTTCCTTGGTTATAAACTGCTTCCCTTTCCAAAGATCTGACAGTTAAACTACTCCTTGTTCTTTTAGTTTGCTTATTTTTTTATGTCTAAATCCTGTATCCATTTTGACTTTATCTTGGTATATGGTATGAGTTGTTGGTCTAATCCAAGTTTTTTTCCTTATTAACTTCCAATTTTCCCAATAGTTTTTATAGAAGAGAGAGTTTTTATCCTAATAACCAGACCCTTTGGGTTTATCAAACAGCAAATTACTATAATCATTTTCAGCTGTTGCACCTAGTCTCTTCCATTGATCCACCACTCTATTTCTTTTTTTTTAGAGTTTTTTTTATTTTTTATTTTTTTGCAAGGCAAATGGAGTTAAGTGGCTTGCCTAAGGCCACACAGCTAGGTAATTATTAAGTGTCTGAGAACGGATTTGAACCCAGGTACTCTTGACTCCAAGGCCAGTGCTTTATCCACTACACCACCTAGCCACTCCCACCACTCTATTTCTTAACCAATACCAGACAGTTTTGATGACTGATGATTTATAATTTTATTTTTAGATCTGGTAAGACTAAGCCACCTTCTTTTGTATTTTTTTTTTCATTTAATCCATGGAAATTCTTGACTTTTTATTTCTCCATAACAATTTACTTGCAATTTTTTCTAACTCATTTAAGTAATTTTTTGGAATTTTGATTGTTAGGGCACTAAACAAATAGTTTAATTCTGGTATAATTGTCATTTTTAATATATTACTTCAGCCTATACTTGAACAGTTGATGTTTGCCTAGTTATTTAAATCTGATTTTATTTGTGTGAAAAATGTTTTGCAATTGTTTTAGAAAAGTTTTCAAGTCTGCCTTGGCAGGTAGACGCCCAGGTATCTTATATTGTCTGAGGTTACTTTGAATGGGATTTCATTCTCTAGCTCTTTCTGTTGTATCTCCCTAGTAATATGGAGAAATGTTGAGAAATTATAAGGGTCTATTTTATATCCTGCAACTTTGCTAGAGTTGTTAATTATTTTAGTAGCTTTTTTAGATGATTTTTTTAAGGATTCTCTAGTTATACTATCATGTCTTCTGTAAAGAGTGAGAGTTTTGCTTCTTCCTTCCCAATTCTAATTCCTTCAGTTTTTTTCTTCTCTTATTCCTGAAGATAACATTTCTAATATGATATTGAATAGTAGTGGTGATAATAGGCATCCTTGTTTCACCTCTGATCTTATTGGGGATGCCTCTAGACTATCCCCATTGCATATGATGCTTCTTAATGGTTTCAGCTAGATACAGGTTATTATTCTAATGAGCAAACCATTTATTCCTATACTTTCTAATGTTTTTAGTAGGAATGGGTGCTGTATTTTGTCTGAAGATTTTTTAAGTATCTATTTATATAATCATATTATTTTTGATAGGTTTTTTATTATAAAATTAATTATACTAACAGTTTTCCTAATATTGAATCAACCCTGCATTCCTGGGATGAATCCTACTTTGTCATAGTATTATTCTAGTGATAAATTGTTGTAATCATTTTGCTAAGATTTTATTTGAGATTTTTGCATCAAAATTCAACAGGGAGATAGGTCTATAATTTTCTTTCTCTGTTTTAATTTTTCCTGGTTTAGGTACCAACATCATATTTCTATCATAGAAGAGTTCCATCTTCACCTATTTTACCAAAGAGTTTATATAGAATTGGAACTAATTGTTGCTTAAATGTTTGATAGAATTCATTTGTGAATTCATCTGGCCCTGGAGATTTTTTCTTATGGAGTTCAAAAAGGGTTTGTTGAATTTCTTTTTCTGAGAGAGTGCTATTTCAGTATATAATTTCCTCTTCATTTAATCCTGTCAACTAATATTTTTTGTAAATATTAGTCCATTTAGCTTAGATATATTGACATAGAGTTGGGCAAAAAAATTCTGAATTATTACTTTAATTTCTTCCTCATTGGTCGTCAGTTCACATTTTTGATTTGTGATACTAACATGGGATAGATTAAATCTTTAAATGCTTACATGAATAAATTGGAGAAAGAGGAATTCAATGGATTCAATATGCAACTGAAAAATTAGAGAATGAAAAAATTAAAAATCCCAAGTTAAATACCAATTAAGAAATTACAAAAATTAAAGGAAAATTCATAAAATTGAAAGCAAGAAATCTATTGATATAATAAATAAAAACAAAAGTTGGTTTTATGGGAAAAACAATAAAATTCATAAACATTTTTTAAATTTGATTAAAAAAAAGAAAGTCTATAACCCAATTTCTAGTATCATAAATGAAAAAAGGTAAACTCACCACCAATGAGGAGGAAATTAAAGTTACAGTTTGTAATTATTTTGCCCAACTGTATGCCAATAAATTTTATAATCTAAGCGAAACGAATAAATATCTACAAAAATATAAGTTGCCCAGATTAAATGAAGAGAAAATTAGATACCAAAATAACCCTATCTCAGAAAAAGAAATTCAGCAAGACATTACTGAACTACCTAAGAAAAAATCTCCAGGGCCAGATGGATGCACAAGTGAATTTTATCATACCTTTAAGGAACAATTGGTTCCAACTAGGAAGAATCAAAACAGAGAAAGATAATTATAGACCTACTTCCCCAATGAATATAGATACTAAAGTCTTAAATAAAATCTTATCAAAGCAATTACAAGTTATCATTAGGATAATACACTATGACCAAGTAAGATTTATCCCAGGAATGCAGCATTGGTTCAATACCAGAATAATTTCATTTAATTATAATTTAATTTAAATTAAATATAATTTAATTAGTTATATCAATAAAAGACGTGTCAGAAATATAAATTGATGCTGACAAAGCCTTTGACAAAATATAGTACCCATTCCTACTAACAACATTAGAGAACATAGGAAAAAAGGATTGTTCCTTAGAATGATAAGCAGTATCTCTTTGAAACCATCAACAAATGTTAAATACACTGGGGATACTCTTCAGGAATTCCTGATTAGATCAGGGGTGAAACATATTCAATATTGTATTATAAATGTTAGCTTCAGCAATAAGACAGGAAAAAGAAATTGAAGGAATTAGAATCGGGAAGGAAGAGACAAAACTCTGACTCTTTGCAGATGACTTGATGGTATACCTAAAGAATCCTAAAAAATCATCCAAAAACCTGTTTGATAAATCCTCAACATTTATATATATATATATATATATATATATATATATATGTATATATATATATATATATATATATATATCACTTTTAAGATATGACAACAAATGCTAGAAAGAGAAATCCCATTCAAAGAAACTTCAAACAATATGAAATACTTGGGAGTGTACCTGCCAAGGGATTTAATGAAAAAAAAGTGCAAAAGAAAGTGGCTTAAACATGCCAGATTTAAAATCAAAATTGTATGGTATTGGCTAAGAAATAGAATGGTGAATCAGTGGAATAGACTAGGTACAAAAGAGATAGCAGGAAATGATTATAGTAATCTGCTGTTGGATAAGAGTCCAGCTTTTGGGATAAAAAACTCTCTCTTTGATAAAAACTGTAGGAAAATTGGTAGTATGAAATTTGGATTAGACCAACAACTCACACCCTGTAACAAGATAAAATCAAATGGATACAGGATTTAGACATAAAAGACAATATTATAAGCAAACTAGGAGATCAAGGAATAGTTTAACTGTCAGATTTGTGGACAAGGAAGTGGTTTATGACCAAGAAAGAGATGGAGAACATCATTAAAAACAAACTAGATAATTTTGATTACATTAAATTTAAAAGTTTTTGCACAAACAAAATCACTGTAACCAAGATCAAAATAAATGTAGTAAATTGAGAAACAATATTTACAGCTAGTATTTCTGAAAAAGGAATCATTTCTAAAATCTAGAACTGAGTCAAATTCATAAAAAAACAATCCATTCCACAACTGACAAATGGTCAAAGGATATGCAGAGCCAATTTACAGATGATGAAAACATAGCGATCCACAGTCATATGAAAAAGTGCTTTAAATTATTACTGATTAGGGAAATGCAAATTAAAGCATCCCAAAGGTACCACCTCACACATCTCAGACTGACTAATATGACCAGAAAAGACAATGATCAATGTTGGAAGGGGTGTGGGATATCTCAGACACTTTTTTCATTTTTGCTTGAGCTGTAAACTGATCTAACCTTTCTGGAGAGCAATCTGAAATTATGCCCAAAGGGCAATGAAAATATGAATCCCTTTTGATCCAACAATACCTCTACTGGGTCTATAATTTGAAGAGATCATGAAAAAGTGTAAAAACATCACTTGTACAAAATATTTATTGCAGCCCTGTCTATGGTGACAAAGAAATCAAAATTGAGTGAATATCCATCAATTGGGGAATGGCTGAACAAATTGTATTATGTGTATATTATGGAACACTATTGTTGTATTAGAAACCAGGAAGGATGGGAATTCAGTGAAGCCTGGAAGGATTTGCATGAATGATGCCGAGCAAGATAAGCAGAACCAGAAAAACACTGTACACCACAACAGCCACATGGCATTGATGATCAATCTTAATAGACTTGCTCATTTCATAAGTGCAACAATCAGGGCCAATTTTAGGGTATCTGGGTTGGAGAATACCATCAGATCCAAAGAAAAAATTGTAGAGTTTAGGCAAAGACCAAAGGTTATTACTTTTAATTCAATAAAAGGTTATCTTATTATGTAATTTTGCTAATTCTTATATTTCATTTTTTTCCTTAAAGATATGAGTTCCCTCTCAACACATTCAATTTTGATCATTGCTTAGCATGGAAACAATGTAAAGGCAATCAGACTGCCTTCTTTGGGGGGTGGGGGAAGGGATGTGAGATTGAAGGGAAAAATTAAAAAATTTAAAAAAACAATAGAAAAGAATTTGTTAATAAAATAAAAAAACAAAATAATAATCAAAAATTTCATCCAAGACAATAACAACAATGAGATGGCATGCAACAACTTGTGGGTTCCTGCTGAAGCAGTTTTTATGGAAAAGTTTATATCTCTAAATGCTTATATGAACAAAATAAAGAAGGAGAATCTCAAATAAATGAGTATGCAATTATAAAACCTAGAAAAAATTAAAATGAAAAATGCCAAATTATATTCCAAATAAAAATTCTCAAAATCAAAGGAGAAATTAATAAAACTGAAACCACGAAAATTATTGAATTAATAAACAAAACTGTTTTCTGAAAAACAATTAGCTAGATAAAACTTTTTCAAATTTGATTTTAAAATAAATCAAATTGCAACTGAATACTAATGTACCATAAACTAGGCAAAGACCAATAACATGCTATTTACCAAGTGAAGGCAAAAACTGGATACATGACCTAGATAAAGACAGATTTTACAAGGAAATTAGAAGAACATATAACATATTACTTATTGGGCAAATGGATAGATGAAGTTTACAAATAAATAAGAGATAGATAGCAAAGCTAATTGTAAAATGGACAATTTTGAGTATATAATATTAAAATATTTTTAATGAATAGAATGAAACCAATGTAAATGTAACCAATATCAGAAAGAATAAAGAAAATTTGGAAGGGGAATTATAGACAATTTATAAGGTAAAGGTCACATAGCTAAAGTATATGAAAAACTTTGTCAAATTGATACATATATGAATCAGTTCCCAAATGATAAATGGTTAAAGGGTATAAACAGGAAAATTTCCAATAAATAAATCAAAACTTTTTATATCTTACATAAATGCTCTAAATCATTATTGATTAGAGAAAAGCAAATTAATAAAACTTTGCTATATCATTTTATTCTTTAATTGGTTAAAATGATTGAAGGAGAAAGTGACAAATGTTACAGGAAATATGAAAAAAAATGGGGAAAAATTCATTGTTGGTGGAATTATTAACTGATTCAACCATTTTGTAGAGCAATTTGGAGTTATACAATTGGCATACTCTCCTTGACACAGCGATATTTCTGATTTCCAACGACAATCAGGGAACAAGGAAAATTTTAAATACTCTAAAATATTTAGAGCAAATTTCTTTTTTTAAGTTCTTTTTATAATTTAAATTTATTTTTTATTGAAGATATTATTTGAGTTTTACATTTTTCTCCCAATCTTGCTTCCCTCCCCCCTCCCTCCCACAGAAAGCACTCTGTCAGTCTTTACTTTGTTTCCATGTTGTAGCTTGATCCAAATTGGGTGTGATGAGAGAGAAATCATATCCTTAAAAAAAAGAGAAGTCTAAGAGGTAACAAGATCAGACAATAAGATATCTGTTTTTTTTTTTTCTAAATTAAAGGGAATAGTTTTTGCACTTTGTTCAAACTCCACAGCTCCTTATCTGGATACAGATGGTACTCTCCTTTGCAGACAGACCAAAATTGTTCCCGATTGTTGCACTGATGGAATGAGCAAGTCCTTCAAGCTTGAACATCACTCCCATGTTGCTGTTAGGGTGTACAGTGTTTTTCTGGTTCTGCTCATCTCACTCAGCATGAGTTCATGCAAATCCGTCCAGCTTTCCCTGAAATCCCATCCCTCCTGGTTTCTAATAGAACAATAGTGTTCTATGACATACATATACCACAGTTTGCTAAGCCATTCCCCAATTGAGGGACATTTGCTGGATTTCCAATTCTTTGCCACCACAAACAAGGCTGCTATAAATATTTTTGTACAAGTAATGTTTTTACACTTTTTCCTCATCTCTTCAGGGTATAGACCCAGTAGTGGTATTGCTGGGTCAAAGGGTATGCACATTTTTGTTGCCCTTTGGGCATAGTTCCAAATAGCTCTCCAGAAGGGTTGGATGAGTTCACAGTAGAGCAAATTTCTGTAAGATGACAAAGGACTGAAAATTGCAGGGATACCCATTAGTTGGGTAATGGCTGAACAAGTTATTCTATATCATTTTGATGGAATACTTCTGTACTATTAAAAAATAAGTGAAAAGTAGGATGAAAAATAAAACAAAGCAAAGAAGCAAACAATTCCAGGATAACATATAATTTGATTCTAGTTTAAGCGAGCAGAAAGAGGAGAACACATTAAGAGCTATATCATAAAAAATAATCATCCGTGAGAGACTTAGCTATTTTGATTGACAGTGCTCCAAGACAATTCCAAAAGTCCCATGATGAAAAATGCTTCCCACCTCCAGAGAGAGAATTTATGAACTCTGAATGCAGATTGAAGAATATATGTTTCACTTTCTTTGTTTTTCTTGCATATGTATATGTGTCTGTGTGTTTGCAATGTAGCTTATATGGAAATATGTTTTAAATGACTTCATATGCATAATTGATATCATATTACTTGCCTTCTCAATTAGTGGCAGAAGGATAGGAAAGAGAAAAATAATTCAGAACTCAAAATATTTAAAATATAAATGTTATTTTTTTTTAAAAAGAGATATCAGAAGAGACATAGGAGTTGTAAGACAAAAGAAACAAGAAAGTATATTATCATAAAAATTGCAAGAGGGAAAATATTCAAGAAAACATGGTGATAGTACCAAAAACTACTCAAAAAACTCATGAAGAATGAACATTGGTGAAAGACCTTATGTTATGACTTCAGAGATTATTTGTTTCTTTGAAGAAAGCACTTTCTTTTGGATGATATTTGAAATTCTAGCAGAGAAGGAAATGAGAGGAGAGAAAGTGTAGGTACCTGCCTTAAACAGCTTTCTTTGGAGCCAAGAAGGAATGGAGTGATATTAGAAAACATCTAATTTGGATGTGTTGGCCATGGCAAAGAGAAAGTTTACTTATTCAACAGTGACAGAGGGATTAAAGGGTCTGAGTGATATAAAAAGAGCAGGGAGGAAACTTTTGGCAAATGCTCACAATTTTTGTAATGAAATATGAATCTAGCTCCTAAACTGGAGGGGTTACCATGGGACGTTTGAAAAAATAAAAGAAAGAAAATTTTGGAATGATTGATGAGGTAAATTGAGATAGTTCAACAATTAGAGAAGATAAGATGATAGATTTGCCACAATGAAAGATCAGTTGAGGCAATAGAAACTAAATATGTAATTGCCCCAAACTGCTCATTTTTATTTTCTTTATTTCCATTTCTGTTCAGCAATATGTGAATAGGAGCAAAGAAAATAGTTGATAAAAATATTCCAGGTTTGACATTTGTCAAGGCATCAGTAGGGCAAAAGATAAAATTGTTTTATCTATGATCGTAGCAGAATTCAAATTCTGATCTTCTGAGCTCAAGGTCTATGCCATTTTCAATTACACCTGGGACCAATTTTCAAAAACTACATTTAGGTAATTTATTATTTATAGCTGCACTTTGTATTTAATAAAAATGTTAAATGGATAGTATACTTGAACATTTATAAGAAAACATTATTATATTCAAAGATGACTAGGACCCCAGTAGTCAAATAATCAAGTAACATATATTAGCAGATAAGGAAATCTAGGGTCAATAAAGTCCCAGTCTTAGAGGTGAGATCTGAACAAAGTTCCTCTGATCATAATGTTACTTATATTTCCACTGTGACAAAGGAGAATGTATTATAAAGCACATTCTATGAGTATAAAAAAGGTGTTTTGTGTGTGTGTGTGTGTGTGTGTGTGTGTGTGTGTGTGTGAGAGAGAGAGAGAGAGAGAGAGAGAGAGAGAAAGAGAGAGAGAGAGAGAGAAGTATAGAGTTCCCAAGGACACTTTTACAAATAAAAAAAATAGAATTTGAATTCCACTGAAGAATGGAACTTCAAGAATATGGATTATATTGAGAGGTATGGACAGTTGGTTAGAATTATTAAAAAAAACAAGAAAAGATCACAAAAATATGGCAGGACATAAAGGGACAGTGACTTAGGTAGATTTTTCCAGGTGAGGTTTCTGTCAGTAACACCATTAATAATGTAAAAAAAATCAAATGATCATTGTTTGTGGAGTGGTCTCTAAAAAGCACAGAGTTTGATTTTGTTCTTCCACATTTAGCAAAGGGTGAAAAAATGTGAATTGGTTGGGGAATAAGAAATTCCTTGAGGGATGGAAACGATTTTCCCATGTTTTTCATATCCTCAGAAACAAAGAAAATTCTAAGTATATTTGTCTCTAAATCCCCTTGCATTTGTGAATGTTTGTATGTATTTGTAATACCTTAATGAATATTCACATTTAGAGAGGTAGTAGAGCACAGTAGAGAACTAAATGTAGAGACAAGTTCTAGCAAGCACTAATTATGAAAAATATGTAACATGTAAGCTCACAAAAGTCCCTTAATATTTCAGTGCTTCACATAAGTAAATTTATATAAGTCACAACGTTTGTAGATATGTATAAGAAAACCAATGCTTACTTCACTAGAAATTCCTTTTACAATGGAGTCACAGATCTATTGAATTAATGATGATAGTATGTTATTAATTTTCAAAACTGCATTTTAACTATATACAATATTGAAGATGAAGATGATATGATAGTGTGAAGACCTGAATTCAAATCCTACTTCTGAAACATATTCACTAAATGACCCTAGACAGTCACATAGAAGCAACTAAGTGGCTCACTGAAAAGAATCCCAGTCCTGAATTCAGGAATATCTGACCCTTACCAGCTGTGTGACCCTGGAAAATTCAATTAACCATGCTTGCCTCGATTTTCTCATATTTAAATGTACTGGGGAAAGAAATAACAAAACACTCCAATTCTATGACAAATATGAAAACAAAAAGAAAAAAACAAATGAGATTATAGTCAGATGTAATAGAAAGTACTGTACAACAGCAAAGTCACATTCTTCTGGTATTCTAGGCAATTGCGTAAGACTATAAGTTGCAGAGAAGGTTTCAAGTAACATTTGTTGAGGAAATTTCATTATATAGGGATTTCATATGCCAAGAGTAACAGACCTGTTGTCTATCTCTAACTTTATCCCTATCTCTAATAGGGTGTTTTTAATGGGATATTTTTAAAAAATGTTTTAAATTCAGATTAGGTAATTAACATTTTAGTAATTTAAGTTTTTATAAATTTTATTTGTTCCATTTTCATGTTATTTATCACTCCTCTCCATGTAAAAAATGATGTGAAATATAATTAAAAAAGAAAAAGAAAAGAAAAATTCAATGTAACCAATAAATACATGTTTGAAAGATTTAATCATATATACAATGTGCAATACTTGTGGGCATCAAATCACATCCTTGGAAGAGTAGTTTGGAGCATTTTATTGCATCATTTTTTTCTTTATAAATTTTCAGCATGTATTTTTGATATTGAATGTATGTATAAGTGTGTATATCTATTCTTTCCATTTACAATTCCATAATTGGGAGCAGATAGTGGCCTTAAAATCAGGAGGACCTGAGTTCAAATGCATCCTCAAACACGTGATACTTGTTAACTGATTGACCACTGACAAGTCACTAAACTCTGATTGTCTCACCAAATAAACAAAAATACAATATCATCATAAATATGCATTTTAATCTATCTAAGTTTAACTCTAGACTGATCCAATACCTCATCATCCCATAGCAGGAAAATGGATTAGAAAACTTGAATACTTGAATCTATGATCTATGAATCTATGAATCTGTCTATGAATCTATAGCATCATCAGGTTTGGAACAGAATCTTGAACTATGAAAATTTTTGAAGATGATCAACTAAATTACCAAGTTATCCTGCCTTGATTGATAAAGTTTGAAAAGTGATAGAATAATACATCTTTGAAGTCTTCAGTTATTTAAAAAATCTATTCATATAAGCATCACTATTTGCAACTATTTGATATTTTTTTATATCCCAAGAAGGAGAAACTAGCTCTGAAATTCAATTTCAAAAGAAAAAGACTTGATCTTCATGATGCCTAGAAGCATGTGCAACAACAGCTTTGACTTCTCAAATGTTGAGAAATGTACTATTTTCCTGCCTAGACCTGATACATTAATCTCCTATATGCAATGACCTTTACAATATTTTAGGCACCATTGGAGAGGAAATTTGGTTTGTATAACTTTGAAATGATACCAAATGTATATAATATGTCATAAATGACAGACCTAGAGAATGATAAACTTCTTTCCAGTGGAAAACTGACATGCTTTAGAAATTTGACAATTTAGAACCAGTGCTGCTTCCTAAGTCTTAACCATAAGTCTAATTGAGACAAAGAGCTGGAAGGCATCTTAAAGATAATCTGGTCTAACATTGTCATTTTACAGTTGGGAACATGAAAACCTAGGCAGGTCAACTGATGAAGGCAGTACTTGCACTTATATTCACTGACTCAAAATTGAGTGCTCACCAAAATCCATTACACCCTACTATCCCTTAGGCACCACAGAGTCTTCCCTACTTTGAGATAAATATGATATCACATTCACATTCTTTGTAGAAAAGAAAAAGCTAATATAGTCTGCTTGTTTATAAAGAAGGGCAAACTGCTTGTAAACTGACAAGTCATAAATCACATTCCAAAACACCAAATTCATAAAACAAAATAACAAACTTTAGTCATTTTACTTTTTTCATGAAAGCTGAAAATAAAATCAAAGAAAGAGAGCAGATAGTAGTGAGTGTAATATTCCCTCTTAAGAGTTAATATTCCTAGTGAAGTCCTCTCAGGGTTAAAAATCATTAAAACAAAGACAGACTATTATTCTATTCTTAGAAGAAAGAGGGAGACAGACCTTGCATTCCAAGCTAGGAATCCTCCTGATTCTGTTGTGTGTGTGTGGGGGGGGGGGGCGGGGGGGGGGAACAGTGGACTATTTCCAGAGAGACCTTGCATTTTTAGTTAGTTACCTATTTGAGAATAAAACTATCTTAACTGGGAGAACAGTAGACATGAGAATAACCTTGCAGTCCAATGAAGCTCATAAGACTCCTCTTGTTTGATGATAAGTAGACTGTTCCTAGATCTTGCATTCCAAAACAAGCTACATTACTTCAATAAAAATAGTTATAATGCAGAAGGTTATTCTCACCATCTGGATGATGAGGTAACATTTTATGAAAACCTTTCTTTCTTTTCTTTGTTGCTGTGGTAGATTTTTACAAGTGGAATGTAACTGTGAAGACTAACCAATGAGTCGACAGAGAGGGACAATTGGAAGGAGGGGATTGCATTAGGCCATATAATCTTGCTTGACTGTCAATTCAGGGCAGCTCTTTGAACTTTTGCTACCTTTGTGAGACTTGGAGTGTGCCCTTTTCTAGAGAAAAACCAAAAGTAATTTTGTTTTTGCTCAGAGGAGTCTATTTTAAGTGGATTTTTATCTCACAGAGCAGTATGGGAATTTCATTTTAGGAGTTAGCTAAAGTCACTGATTTTGTGTGAACAAGACTGAGTTGATCCAGAAATTCATTCACGTCTTTGTAATTAAAAATCCCCTATTATTGAGCAAATAAAAGTCTTATTCTTGAATTCAAGGCCCTGCAAAATTTAATATTGTTGTCACAAAATCAGAGGCCAATCCAAACCCCTCTCTGTCAAAAATCTTTTCTAAAGTATACCCGTTGAATACTTATATGACCTCTTTTGAAGATGTTAGTTGAGAGACAATCCACCATCTCCTGAGGCAAATGATTGTGTTTGATAACGTTAACAATTAGAAAAACCTTCCCTAACAGCAATGATATCTTTTTCCATTTTGATAATTTCATATAGTGCTTCCAGTTCTACCTTTTGAGTGTTAGGATATTGTCTTAAAAATGCTTATTGAATTCAAAAAAATCTTAGAAGTGGTGAAAGAATAGACCCAACTACTCTGGTTCATCCCTAAAAAAGAATAACTGAAAACAATTATTAGATATTCCATTTAGTTTTTTTAACCAGTCTGTGCTTCCCAATTTCTTCAACCCTATAAAATATCATTTGAAATCAAGGCATTTATCTATCTGAATTCCTTCTTCCAACCAAATTAAAATGTAATGGGGAGGGCAGCTAGATGATGCAGTGGATAGAGCACCAGCCCCAGAGTCAGGAGGACCTGAGTTCCAGTGTGACCTCAGACACTTAATAATTGCCTAGCTGTGTGGTCTTGGGCAAACCACAACCCCCTTGCCTTAAATTAAAAAAATATAATTGGGAAACATTTAACAAAATAAAGATACAGTGCAGTATAAGTAATTCTATATTTTTATCTTTTAAGTTAATATATGAGCCATATTGAACTTTTAAAAATGTGGGTACTTATCTATGCATTAGAGTACTTAAAGGTATTTCTCCTTCCCTCTAAAAAGACCATGACATCATGCAATGACATGTATGTGAATTAGATTTGAGTGAGGGGGGTGCTGAGCTAAGTCATCAGTGTCACTTTTTCCTCCAGAGACATCTGGGTCCAAGTGGGCAGATATGGATCAGAATAATGGAGATGTTCCTGGATGTGAGGCAATCAGGGTTAAGTGGCTTGACAAAGGTCACACAGTAAGTATCAGAGTCTAGATTTGAACTCAGATTCTTCTGACTCCAGGGTTGGTGCTCTATCTACTGAATGCTCATTTGAATACTTAGAGACTCAGTGATTTTTCCAGCATCCAACAAATTCATGAGTATTACTCATTATGTCTATTAAGGTATTGAATATCAGTAATAAAATCCAACATAGAATCTGAGATAATGTGGCCAGTTATTATCATTAAGCATGAATTAGTTTACCAAATTGGCAGACAAGCAACAAAAGTTAGAATAGTGGGTCATAGGAGAAGGCAATTCTGATAATAGAGTAGGGAAAATTTAGAGCATTGAGAATTGAAAAGTACATTAGGGGACATTATGATGGTATTGGGTACCTAAGGTAAAGGACAATAGAGAGAAAAAAATGACAAATAGAACAAAGCATGCATTATACATCAGTTGATTTTTTTTCCTCCCTCAGGGCTATTACTGAATGTTCAATTCATGCTGACCAAAACAATAGTTCATATAATTTCACTACCTATGGTCTAGAATCAAAATTTCAAACATGCTGTTGGCAAGGGGATTGAACTAAGAATACAAATAGAAAATACATAATAAACTAAGTAAAAAACAATAAAATATAGAAAATAATACATTTTAAAATTAAGTAAATATGTAGCCTACAAGGATTCTTATATTTGGAATAGTGACCACATTTCTTTTTGAATTTGAAACAATTACTCCAAAGTGCAATGGGCTGACTATCATGGTTATAATTGTAGAATAATTGTATAGATGAATTAAATGTGTGTTAATATATGAGATCAATATTATTATATAATATATTATTATGCCTTCTAACTAAAATATTCAGCATAACTAATATGATGGTTTAAATTAAAAATCATGGGGGAGTCTGGTAGTTAATGCATGCATACCTGAACTTAATTAATTACTCAAATTAGTTAAAAATAGAAGCAGCATGATACAGTGAAAAGATTGCTGATCTTGGTGATACTGATACTTAGGTAGAATTTCCTACCTCTAAAACATATTAGCCATGTGACTAGGAGCAGTTCACTTTATTTCTTTGAAACTCAGTTTCCTTAACTCAGAATCCATAAAATGGGACAATGATGTGTAAATTACCCATTTCACAGTTCTTTATGATATACTTTGAAAAATTAAAGACCTAATGAGTCATTATTATAAAGGATTGTGATTCCACAAAAAGCAATCAGAGCTGCATTCAAAACTTCATTTTTCTGTTGTCACACTTGGGGGGCTTTTTGCTTGTTTGCTTTTGCTTTTTTTCCCTTACTTGTAAGTGTATGAATTTCAGCTTTCAGACATTAATCCAATCACTTTATTTATGCAATTCTAGTGGCATAAAATAACCAAACAAACAAGCAAACTAAAAGCAAGACAAAAAGAAAATAAAAACCAGCTGCTTTGTAAAAGAACCCATCAAGGTCAAAGTTTTAGGTTATTTGTCAGGTAATCACTAGTAATAACAAGTCTTGTCAGTGAATTTTACTTTTAATATAGTTTAAGCACCAAGAGAGCAATCAATTAAGCAGTTAAAAAGAAGCAACTATGTGTTAGATGCTGCACTATCTGCTGCAATTAAAAAGAAAGGCAAAAATAGTTGTGTTCTTAAGAGGCTCAACACTGAACTGAGTAGACAGCATACAAGCAAAACATATACAGAAAAAAAACTGGATAAAATCTCAGAAGGAAGAATTTAGCATTTTTATAGATATTTTATTTAACTTTTCCAATTACTGGTTATGAAAGGTTTTCAACATTCCTCTACTTGCATATTTATATGTTACATAATTTTCTTCCACATCCCTTCACCCCTTCCCCTCAGCAGTAAAAAAGTCTGGTGAATGCTGTACAGATGCATTTGAGTTTATCATGTTTACATATTTTGTATATGAGAAATTAGGATTAAGGGGAAAAGAAGATAATTATGAGATAGGAAGGAAAACATGAGAGAAATTTTTGAAAGTGAACACAGTGCTCATTCAGATTCTCTGAATTTTTTTGAGTGCTATTTTTCCCCCCTGTCTGGAGGTGGATGGCATCCATATCAGGTCTCACAGGTTTGTTCTAGCTGTCTGAACTAATGAGAGGAGCTGCATCTGTCATGACTGATCAACTCATAATGTTGTTGGTAATGTGTACAATGTTTTCTTGGTTCTGCTCCATTCAGTCAGCATTAGTTCATATAATTCTTTTCATACCTCTCTTCAATCCAACCATTCATATACCATAACACATTCAGTCATTCTCTAGCTGCTGGGAATTCCCTCAGATTCCAATTCTTTGCCACTACCGAGAGAGTTGCTACAAATATTTTGGAATATGTGGGACTTTAACCCATTTTTTTATGATTTCTTCTGGATATAGACCTAGTATTGGCATTTCTGGATCAAATGGTATGATCAGTTTGATTACTCTTTGGGCATAGCTCCAAATTGCTCTCCAGAATTGTTTAATTGTTCACAACTCCACCAGCAATGCATTACTGTTCCAATTCACCCACAACCTCTCCAGTATTCATATTTTTTTCCTTTATTTCTTCTTAACCAATCTGATAGGTGTGAGGCAGTACATCATAGTTATTCTAATTTTCATTTTTCTAATTAATAATGATTTGGAGCATTCTTTTATATGATTATATGTAGCTTTAATTTCTTCATTTGAAAACTACCTGTTCATATTATTTGATCATTTATCAATTGGTCAATGACTTGTAACCTCAAAAATTTGATTCAATTCCCTATATATTTTATAAAGAGATCTTTATCAGAACCCCCAGTTACGAAATTTTCCCCCAGCTTTCAGTTTTCCTTGTAGTCTAGGTAGGATCAGTTTCATTGGTGCAAAAATGTTTTTAATTTAATATGGGCAAAATAATCCATATTGCATTTTATAATGCATAAATTTCTTCTCTTTCCATAGGTTCAAAAGAGAGAATATTTCATGATCTGTTAATTGTTCTGTAGTATGGCCCTTTACTTTTTAATTCAGTCCAATTTTGATGTTATTTTGTTATAAGATGCGAGATGTGAGTATATGTCTAGTTTTTGTGACACTATTTTTCAATTTTCCCAACACTATCAAACTGTGATTTCTTGTCCCAGAAGTTAATGCCTTTGGACTTGTCAAACAATAGATTACTGTACTCATTTACTACTTTTTCCTTTCTACCTATCCTAATCCACTGGTCCATTACTCTACTGCTTAACCGGTTCCAGGCAGTAATATGATAACTACTTTATAGAATAGTTTTAAACCTAGTACAATTAGTTCACCTTCCTTTACATTTTTTTTCATCAGTTTCCTCAATATCTTGACGTTTTATTGCTCCAGATGAATTTTGTTACTATTTTTTCAAGCTCTATAGAACATTTATTTGGTACTTTGGTATGGTGCTGAATAAGTAATTTAATTTGAATAGAATTGATATTTTTCTTATATTATCTCAGCCTAACCATGAACAAGTGATTCTTTTACAACTGTTTAGCTCTGACATTATATAGGGGAAAAGTGTTTTGCAATTGTGTTCATACAGTTTCCACATTTGTCTTAGGAGGTGGAATCAGAAGTATTTTATATTGTCTATAGTTGCTTTAAATGAAATTTGTCTTTCTTTTTCTTGCCCTTGGATATTGTTCTTCATATATAGAAATGCTGATGATTTGTATGGGTTTATTTTCTATCCTGCTACTTTGCTGAAATTATTAGTTGTTTCCAGTATGTTTTAGATGATTTCAGATAATTCTCTAAGTATACCATTATATCATCTGCAAAGAGAGAAAATTTTGCTCCTCATTGCTAATTCTAATTCCTTCAATTTTTTCTTCTCTTATTAGTAAACTTAAAATGTCTAATATAATATTGAATAGTAACGGTGAAACCGGGCATCCTTGTTTCATCCTTGATCTTATTGGAAGTGCTCTGAGTTTATTCTTCTTACATGTATTATTTGTTTATGTTTATGTTTATGTTTTAGATAGATATTGATTATTCTTTTAAGGAAAACTACATTTTTTTCATATATTCTCCAGTATTTTAATAGGAATGATGTTGTATTTTTCAAAGGTTTTTTTTCAGCATCTATTGGCATAATAATGTGATTACTATTCATTTTATTATTGATATGCTCAATTATTTTGAATGTTTTCTTGGCTCGTGGTTTTCCTAATATTGAATCATCCCTACTACCAGGGATAAATCCTACCTGATCATATTAAATTATTGTAGTAATGACTTGTTATAATCTCTCTGCTAAAATTTTATTGAAGATTTTTGCATCAATGTTCATTAAGGAGATTGGTCTATAATTATCTTGGTCTGTTTTTACTCTTTCTGGTTTAGGTATTAGCACCATACTGTTGTCATAAAAGAAATTTGGCAGAACTCCAATTTTTAAAAATTGTTTATGAAGAATTTGATATAATTTTTAAATGTTTGATAAACTTCACTTGTAAATCTAGCTGATTCTAAAGACTTTTTCTTAGGGAGTTTATTGATGATCCTTCAATTTCTTTTTCTGAAATGGAGCTATTGAAGTATTTTATTTTGTCTTCTGCTAATCTGGCAAGTTTGTATTTTTTTGTGAATATTCATCCATTTCACTCAGATTGTCAAATTTATTGACAAAATAGCACAGAATTATCTCTTTAGTTTCCTCCTCATTGGTGGTGAATTCATCCTTTTCATTTTTGATCCTGAAAATGTGGTATTCTTTCTTTTAAAAATCAGATTAAGCAAAGGTTTAACTATTTCATTTTTTTTCATAGAACCAACTCAACTTTATTTATTAGATAAATGATTTTCTTGATTTCAATCTTTTTAAATTTTTCCCTTGATTTTCAGAATTTTTAATTTGGTATTTAATTGAGAATCTTTAATTTGCTCTTTTTCTAGTTTTTTTTCTAGCAGCTTTTAAGCTGCATGCCCAATTCATTCATCTCTTCTTTCTCTATTTGATTCATATAAACATTTTAGAGATATAAAATTTCCCCTAAAACCTACTTTGGCTGCATTCCATAAATTTTGGAATGATTTCGCATTGTTATCATTTTCTTGGAAGATATGGTTTATTGTTTCAAAGATTTATTCTTTGCTGCACTCATTCTTTAAAAATTAAGTTATTTAGTTTCCAATTTTGACCCTATATTTCAAATTTTATTGCATCATGATCTGAAAAGCATGTATTTATTATTTTCTGCATCTAATTGTGCATAGTTAATTTTGTTATAGGTACCATGTATTGCAGAGAAATTTTCTCAGTTTTCTCTCGAGGTCTATCTTATCTAAGTTTTCTGAGATTTTTTTTTTCACCTGCTTCCTTCTTGTTTATTTTGGGGTTAGAGTCATCTGATTCTGAGAGATGGAGGTTGAGGTTCCCCATTGTTAAAGTTTTGCTACCTAAATTTACTTATAATTTGTTCAGATTCTCCTCTGAGAATTTAGATGCTGTCTATAGCTCTTGGTCCTTACATCATTAAATAGATATTATTTCCTTCCTTATCCCTTTTAATGAGACCTATTTTTGTTTTTATTTTTTCTGAGATCAGTATTGCAACCTCTGTTTGTTTTACTTTCCCTGAAACATACTATATCTTACTCCAGCTTTATACTGTGTCTATCTCTGTGCTTCAAATGTGTTTTTTTCATAAACAACAAATGGTAGGATTCTGAGTTTTAATCCATTCTATTGTCTGCTTTTGTTTTATAGGAGAGTTCATCCCATTCACATTTACATTTTTGGATTACTAATTCTGTATTTCCCTCCATGCTGCCTTTCCACATTTATACTTTCCCCCCCTTTCCTCATATTCCCCCTTATTCATGTTTTTTTCCCTTTCTACTTTTGACTTTTATTTTAAATTTTAACATTGCTTTCACTTTTACCTTCCTTTTTATCAGTCCCTTCTTCCCCGTTCTTACCCTTGCCCCTCCTCACTTTCTTATAGGGTAGGATAGCATTTTTAAACTCAATTGGGATTATATGTTATTCCATCTCTAGATGAAATTCTATTGAGTAGATTTACTCAGAGTTCACAACCTCCTTTCTTTCCCTCTTCTATAATAGGTCTTTGTGACTTTTCACCTGTTGTTATTTATCCACTGAAGCATAGCATTTACCTAGTATTGTCCTTTTTATGACTCTACTGTTTAACCAGTTGTATAATTATAACTACTTTGTCAAAATATGCCCCTTTTATCTGGCTTAATACATGTAATACTCTCAAAGATTGATTCACTGATAAGCAGCATAGCCTCAAAGTCACTAAATATCCTCCCCTCTTCTTTCTCATTAGAAATACATTTCTCAGGAGAAGCAGGAGGAGGAGGAGGAGGAGGAGGAGGAGAAGGGCTGCCCCGCCCCTGGCCCGCCTTGGCCCCTCAAAAGTTTGCGGCGGGGCTGGCTGGGCCGCCGGGGGCAGCTGGGCTGCGTTGCGGGGGTCTGGCCAAGTGATGGTCATCTTCGCCGGGGCCGCCAAGCTGCTGGCATGTCCTACAAGCCCACGGCGGGTGCCCCCCTGGCCCCGGCTGGGAGTGTCCACTCTCCTTCCGCCAGAATGGCGGCATCTACCCAGTATCGGCAACTGATCAATGACTATGGACCCCCATCTCTGGGCTATACCCAGGGTTCAGGGAGAAGCCAGGTACCTCAAAGCAAATATGAAGAACTACTAGCTATCATCGAAGAGCTAGGGAAAGAGATCAGACCCACATATGCAGGGAGCAAAAGTGCCATGGAGAGGGTAAAACGAGGCATCATTCATTCACGAGGATTAGTCCTGGAATGCCTGGCAGAGACTGAACGCAATGCAAGATCCTAGCTTCCCACTTCACTTCCAAAGTTTTCCATTTCTTTGTGAAGAAGAAAGACTAACACTTATTCCTCTGGTGACTTTCAAAACATTCATATCAATCTCTTCTGTTGAGTGGTCCAAAAGTTTGGGTTCTTTCCCCTTTTCTTCTTCCCATCCCCACCACAGTCTGTAAGAATAAGAGGTCATTTTGCAGTTAAGATTTCCATTATATGTAGTTAGCAACCTAGGTCACTTTTTTTTAAATATTGAGTCCAGACCATGAATGTAGAAAATTCTGCTTCTGTTGTTGCCAACTCTAATTTACTGCCCTGCTAACTTAACCCCAATCTTGGATTTTCTTCTTAAAACCACCCCACCTAAATATCATTCTTTGCAGCTTTTCCAGAATCTCCAATAACTCTTTAAAGATTTTTTTTCACACATCAAATGCCAACTGCATTGGGTATCTCCCAGTTAGGGCTACATGATAATCCCTGCTTTAAAAAATAAAGAATGTGGGTTTGTTTTTGTTTCGTTTTTGGTGTGTGAGCTTTTGCATGATTGTTCGTGCTTTGAAGTCAATTTAAAATGCATGAGTTACAAATACAGATGATTGATCAGCCTACTAAAAAATGAAGAGCCCACAGTTACTTTTCAGACAGACTGTAGATTTCAGATCTTGAGTTTGCCATAGAATGATTTAAAAAATCTGGATAAATGACTAAAACTGTTATGTGCATCTTTGTATGTATTTATTACTTGATGTAATAAAGCTTATTTTCATTAAAAAAAAATACATTTCTCATGAGTCACAAATCACATCAAATTATAATCATTTTATACCTTCAATAGACACACAATCCTCAAGCAAATCATCATGCAAAGCCAAATCAATTCATATACCTCCTCCAAGCCAACCATGGTACTAAAACACCTTTTACTTAAAGTATGCACTGTCACTTCCTAGTCTCTTTTTGTCCAAACCTTCAAAGTATGCTCCCACCCTCTCCTACTATAATCCCCTTTAACTAAGGTATCTAGTAATGTAAGATCATTTATGGTTTAATTAAGTATAGAGCCTATAAGTACTCTAAGGTACTCTAAGCCAAGATGGTGGTGTGAAGTTAACATGTTCCCAAAGAGCTTTTCTCATCCAAAATAAATGGAGGTTTCACACTGACACTTTAGCTACAGATTCCACCACGAAAAAAAGAGATGATGCTAAGAATTATTCAGCAGTAAACATCAGGGATGATCTTAAGTGAAAGTCTGTCTTTTTGGGGGGAAAGGGCAAATGAAGCCCAGGAGGTTGGACAGTGGGAAAGTCAATAGAAGACATTTAGATAGAGTACAGTCCAGAAAACAGCAGAGGTCCCAGCAGCTAGAAAGCAAGCCAGCAGTGCGGAGAGTCTCAATCCCAAACAAAATCTAAACTCTGGGAATATTAGGGCAAAAGAGAAGACTGGGGTTGGGAACAAAGCACTGCTAAGTCAGAACCAGGACACAAAGGAGGAAATAAAACCTCAGCAAAGTCAAGCCCTGGACTGCATAGGCAACATCCTGGTCAATGACAAGGGATCAGATGTCAGCTCTACAAAAAGCTTGAATCTATACTCCATATGCCACAGGATCAGAGTTGAAACAACAAAGATGAGCAAAAAAAGCTAAAAGAATGGTCACTATAGAAAACTACTTTGCAGATAAAGATATTGATACTATGTTGGGAGAAGAAATCAGGGAAAAATTCTCATGGGGAAGTCTCAAAGGAGTTTATGAATTGGATTCAAATCAAAAGATTGTAGAAGAGTTTTAAAAATAAGAGAAGATGAATAAAAATAGAAAAATAGAAAAAATAGAAAAAAGAAATGAATATCATGCAAGAAAATTGTGAAAAAATTGACTAGAGAAATCAACACTTTTAAAAAGGAAGGCATATGAGGTAATTGAAGAAAATAAATCCCTAAAAATTAGAATTGAACAAATAGAAAACAATAAATCTATGAGATTACAAGACTCCATAAAACACAATAAAATGATTGAAAAATTGAAGAAAATGTAAAGTATCTTTTAGGAAAATCAAATAACCTGGAAAATAGATCCAGGAGAAATAATCTATGACTCGTCGGACTACTAGAAAGCCTAGATTAAAAAAAATAAAAGCAACTCAAAAACATCATGTAGGAAATTATTAAAAAAAACTGTCCAGAAGACAATATAGCTATTGAATGAATGCACAGAAACCCTCCAGAAAGAGAACCTAGGTTATTATAAGGTTACAAGTTATTCCCCAACTCATAAATGATCAAATGTTATGAACAGACAGTTTTCAAATGAAGAAATTTAAACTATATAATCATATAAAAAAATTCTCCAAATCATCATTGATTAGACAAATGCAAATTAAAACAATTCTGAAGTACCAACTTCACACTTGAAAAAAAGAAAATGATCAATGTTGAAGAGGTTGTGAAAAGATTGGAATATTAATACATTGCTGGTGAATCAATACGCTCCATTCTGTAGAGCAATATGGAACTATGACCAAACAGCATAAAACTGTTCATTCCCTTCGACCCAGCACTTCCAATTCTAGGCCTATATCCAGAAGAAATCATAAAAAAAATGAGAAAAGCCCTACATGTTCCAAAATATTCATAGCAGCTCTTTTTGTAGTGTCAAAGATTTAGAAATTGAATGGATACACATCAAATGGGGAATGGTGAAATAAGCTATGGCACATGAATATTATGGAATATTATTGTTCTATAAGAAACCATAAATGGTCATACTCTAGAGAAGTATGGAATGAGTTACGGCATCTGCTGCTGAGAGAATGGACCAAACCAAGAGAACAATGTACACACTAATAACAACACTGTGAGATGATCAACCTTGATGGAAACAGTTGCTCTCAGCAATTCAGAGAGCTAAGACAATTGCATTAGATCAACTATGGATGATGCTCTCCCCATTTAGAGGAAGAAAAACAAAAACAACAGAAAACCACTTCAGAATCTGATGAACCTTTTAAGTATCTCTTTCTCTTAATCCTAATCCCTCACAACAAAAATGATTAATTTTTAAACATGATTATTTAAAATATGCATGTATAATTCTAACCTGACTGTTCACTGCTGAAGGGAGGAGGGTGGGAAGGGAGAGTGGAAGGAAGTTTTGTAACTTAATACTATACCTATGCATATGGATGAATGTTACAAAACAAACAAAAAAAAGAGCCTTCCAAGACACTGGGAAAAACAACAAAAGAAAAGCAACCCAGGATAAACACTTCAATGGCTCTTATAGTCAAATTCAAGGACTCTCAAATAAAAGACAAAATATTGTAAGCAGCAAAAAAGAAATATATATATATATATATATATATATATATATATATATATATATATATTAAGGAAGCACAATCAAACTCACATAGGACCTATCAGCCTCATCATTGAAGGACTGGAGGACTTGGAATACCATTTTTCTGAGAGCAAAGAACCTGGGATTATAACCAAGAATATACTACCCTGCAAAATTCAGCATATTCTGTTTGAGGAAAAGTTGGATGTACAATAAAAAGGAAGACTTCTGGAACTTCCTGACCTGAAGATGAGAAGTGAACAGAGAATTCAATCACCAAAAACATGATGCAAGTGATGCATAAAAAAGGTAAATGAAAAGGTAAAGGAAGAAACAAAACAAATTAAAACAAATTTTAGTCAAGACCATCAAATTGTATACAACCCCAAAAGGGAAGATATAAAACTTCTAACTCTTGAGAATATTACTACTCTAAGGATAATTAAAGGGTCAAATATAATTGAAGAGAATGCACTTAGTGGATTTGGATATAGCTCAGTCTTGTCTGTCCATTGAAGATGTCCAATATGGCATCACTATGAAAAAAAAACCCTTCATGAAAGTAGGGGTGTTTATTCAAAATTTAAGTGTCTTTACTTTATATCCCCTGACCCACTTTAATTCTGCTATGTTGACAAAGCTTAGCATTTTCTCTCAAATCTCTTAAACTGGGTGGCCCTGAGTCTGTGTCTCCTATAACTCAAAAACTTTTGTAAATTTCTTAAGTGAAACCTTCATAGCCTCCCAGTACTTAGAGTCCTTTGAGATTCTTATAGTTAAATTCCAATTGGACTAAATCCTTACTTTATTTTTTAACAAGGTGGTAAGTATCCTGGGTGGGGAGATGGGAGTAAAGTGTGGGAGAAAAATAGGCTTGGGGCAAGGGGAAGAATTAGTTCATGAAATGATTTGGCTTAAGATGATACTTTGACTTTTTGGATGATCAACTTGATGGATGTGACTGCTCTCAGCAGTTCAGAGAACCAGGACAAACCTATTAGACCTTCATTGGACAATGGAATACCCACTCAGAGGAAGAATAACAAAGCAAAACAAAATAAAACAAAAAAACTAGTCCTCCAGAATTTGAGGAACACTACATTCACTTTAAATATATGTGTGTGTGTGTGTGTGTGTGTGTGTGTGTGTGTATACATGTGTCTCTTTTGAATTTCTTTCCCTTGATCCTAATTATTTATACTAAATATAGCTAACCTATACACATGCTTAAAACAAATGCGTAAATATAATATTGACCTGACTGTTCACTGTGGAGGGGCAGGGGGGTAGGAAGGCAGGGTGGAAGGAAATTTCTAGCTTAGAAATACACATGGACATATGGATAATTGTTACAAAAAACTTATATAACATGTATTTGGGATAGTAAAACATCAGTGAAAACAAAAATTAAAAATTAAAATATAAGACAAAGGTGAACTAACCACCAATGGGAAGGAAATTAAAGAGACACTAATTCACGATATATGAGAATCACCCTTTTCTTGAAAAATTTGGGGGTCTAAAAACTGGGACCTTATTATAAAGTGGTCATAGCTAATTTTTATTTCAATTTCCGCTTTTTGGCTTGTTTTTGTGCTCATTGTTATAATTTTTTACTTGTATTTCCCATTTTTTTGCTTTTATAATCATTGTATTTTTTTTTGCTTGCTTTTTCTGCTTTTTTGAGCTTGTTGTCTTTATGCTCATTGTTTCACATTTGCAACCCATATAATAGGGTAGATTTTGCCAGGTTCTGCCCAGAAATGACTCAGAAAAGATTTTTATACAGTGCTGAATTCAAGTTCATAGTGATCCAGTTTGCAAAAAGGTAAATTGTGCTGCTGAACTTCAGTTTGGTCCTCCTCCAACTGAGAAAACAACCTGACTGACTATGGGAAGAAGGAAGCCTTTTGAAAACAACCCAGCAGAAGTCAGCCAAATGTCCTGAGTTAGAGAGGGAATTAAAGAGCCAAGGGCAATTGGAATTCTTGTGTTCACAAAGATGGTTAAGCATGAAACAAAAAAGAATTTCTGATGAAAAAGAAGTGACTGATTCCAAAGGAGGACACAATTGGTACTTCAGGTTCATGAAACAGAATGGACTAAGCATACATCAACGCATCCAACTTGCCCAGGGAGTGCTTGTGGTCATCCATAGAAAAGAGCAAAGGCAGGAGAGCAGTCAGAGCCTCTGCTAAGGCAGCAATTGGTCAGCAAGTACAGATGAAGATAAACTAATGGATGGGAGTTTTGATAATGATGAGATACAGTATGAATTTTGTGATGAATAATATGAGTTCAATAATTTTATGTAAAACCTTTTTTTCAAATTTCAGGCCCCAGAATTAAGCTGTATCTTATACATGGACAAATATGATATTTCAGAGCTATTTTGTTGAACTGTATGCCAGTACATTGAATAATCTGAGTGAAATGGATGCATATTTTTTAAAAAAATACAAACTACCCAGATTAACAGAAGAGGAAATAATATACTTAAATAATCCCATTTCAGAAAAAGAAGTAATCATCAGTAAACTTCCTAAGAAAAAGTCTCCAGGTCCAGATGGATTTTCAAATGAATGAACATAAACTATTTTTTAAAAATAGGATAAGATGGAGTTCTGTCAAATTCCTTTTTTTGACATCAACATGATGTTGATACCTAAACCAGGAAGAACCAAAACAAAGAAATTTATAGACCAATCACCCTAATGAATATTGATGCAAAAATTTTAAAATGAAATTTTAACAATGAGACTACAGCAAGTTATTACTAGAATAATAAACCATGATTTATTTATATTTTATATATTTATTTATATTTATTATATCTATATTTATATTATATATTATATTTATATAATATATTTATATTTATATATATTATATATTATATTTATATAAGGTTGGAAGGGCTGGTTCAATATTAGAAAAACATTCAACATAATTGAATGTATCAATAGCAAAACCAACAGGAATTATAGATTCAATAGATTCTGTAAAAGACTGATAAAGTAAATTATGCATTCCTATTAAAGCACTAGAAAGTTTAGGAATAGTTTTTCTTAAAATAATATATAGTATCTGTCTAAAAACCATCAACAAATATTTTATGTTATGGGAATAAACTCAGAGCATTTCTAATAAAACCAGGGTTGAAAGCATCAGAAGATTAAGAATAGCAAGTTAACTGATGTAAATAAAAAAGTTAAATGAAGGTATCTAGTTCTACCAGATATAAAACTATATTACACAGTATCAATCATCAAAACTGTCTAATACTGGTTAAGAAATAGAATTAATGGATCAGTGGATTAGGATAGGTTCTAAGGAAACAGTAACAAGTGACTACAATAATCTATTGTTTGAAAATTCAAAAACATCAGCTTCTGGGATAAGAATTCACTATTTGCCAAAAATTGTTGGGAAAACTAGAAAATAGTATGGCAAAAACTAGGCATAGACCCACATTTCAAACCCTATACCAAAATAAGATCAAAATGGGTACAGTATTCAGACATAAAGGGTGACACTATAGATAATAAACCAAGGAATACTCTATCAGATGTATGGAAAAGGGACAAATGTATGACCAAACAAGAAATAGAGTACATTATGAATTTCAAAATGAATGATTTTGCCTACATTAAATTAAAAAAATATTTGCACTAATAAAATCATTGCTGCCAAAATCAGAAGGAAAAATCTGGGAAACAATATTCACAACTAGGAGTTCTGATAAATATCTCATTTATAAAATATATGAAAAGTGCATCAAATTGATAAGGTTCCAAATCATTTCCCATTTGATAAATGGTTGAATAGATAGTATTCAACTGAAGAAAATAAACTATAAATAATTATATTAAAAATACTCCAAATTATTATTGATTAGATAAATAAAAATTAAAACAACCTCACCCCTATCAGACTGGCTAAGATGACAAAAAAGGAAAAATGATCAATGTTGGAGAGGTTGTGGGAGGATGGAGACATTAATGCATTGCTAAAGAATTGGAAATTGAGTGATGCCCATAACTGGGGAATGGGTAAACAATTATGGTACATGAATACTATATAATAATATCATATAAGACATCACAAATGGTCAGACTCTAAAGAAGCATAGAATGACTTATGGGATCTGATGCAGCCTGAAGGGAGCAGAACCAAAAAAAACCCAACATTGTGAGATAATCAACCTTGATGGAAGTAGCTCCTTTCAGCATTTCAGAGAGGTAGAACAACGGTATTAGACCAGCTATGGACAATGTTATCCCCATCCAGAGGAAGAAAAATAAAACAACAACAACATCAAAACAACAAAACAACATCAGAATCTGATGAGCACTTTATAAAAATTACCTCATGTATCTCTTTCCCTTAATCTTAATTCCTCATATGGAAAATGACTAATCTATAAACATGTTTATCACAAATATGCATGAACAATGGTAACCTGTTTGTTGCTGAATGGAAGGTGGAAGGAAATTTTGTAACTTAAAAATATACATATGCTTTTGGATGAATATTGTAAAACTTTCATGACATGCATTTGTAAAAAATAAAATACTAGTTTAAAAAACTTACAAATGATATCTTAATTTATAGGGATGTGTATAATCTAATGTTTTTGAATATTTGTTTTTTTCCCCTTTCCCATTTACCTTTTCATGCATCTTGTCAGACTTACATTTGAAGATTGAATTTTATTCATTTCTATGCTTTTTATCAGAAAATTTTGGAAGTCCTAAATTTCATTGATAATCCATCTTTTCTCCTGACAGAATATGATCAATTTTATAGGATAGTAAATTCTTAGTTGAAATTCAAGACTCTTTACCCTTTAAAATATGATGTTCCATATCTTCTGATTCTCTAATAATCGAAGCTGATAAATCCTGTGTATTTCTTATTTTGCTTCCTTTTAAATTGCTTTCTTTTCGCTATTTGAAATATTTTCTCCTTTATTTGAGAATTCTGGAATTTGGCTATGATATAAAGTTTTTATTCTGGGTTTCTTTTTGGAGGTGATCTGTATATTCTTTCATGGCCAATTTTGCTTTCTTGAGCTAGTATTTTAGGACAGTTTTCTGTGATAATTTTCTATAAGATATTTTCCAGGCTCTTCTTTTAATGAGCATTTCTGGTAGACCAGTAATTCATAAATTCTCTCTTCTAGATCTATTTTCCAGGTTGATTGTTTTTCCTAAAAAGGTATTTTATGTTTTTTCCCCTATTTTTTCACATGTTTGTTGCTGTTTGCTGGAATCTTGATGTCTCATAGATTGATTACTTTTTTTTGTTAAATTCTAATATTTAGGCTTTTATAGTCTTTAATCAGTGTTTTTTTTCCCTTTTGTAGTTTGTCCATTTTACTATTGAGTGAGTTATTTTTCCTTTTTGATTTGGTTAATTTTACTTTTTGTTGAGTTGCATTCCCTTTCCAATTGGTCAATTTTATTTTATTGAAGAATTAAATTCTTTTCCAGTTGATTAGTTTACATTTTAAAGAGTTGCTTTTTTTGTCACTTTTTCATAATTTTCCTGCATGACTCTCATTTCTTTTTTTCCATTTAACCTTCTTCTTCTTCTCAATGTTTTTTTAAAATCTTATTAAGTTCTTTTATGAGGTTTTGGATTTGAATTCAATTCAATTCAAAACCTCCTTTGAGACTTCCCATGTAGGGAGTTTGTCACTGCTTTCTTCTTCTGAATTGACATTTTGACCATTGCTATCGGAATAATAGCTTTCTATGGTTTGTGGGTTTTTTTTTATCATTTTGATTGTTAGATTTATTCCTGGATTATAGGAGGATATAGTCCAGACCTTTTTATGCTGGCCTTGGGGTCTGTTTAACACTTCAGAAGATGTAGCTATATAGCCCAGCTATGGTATGTGCAGAGATTTCTTTATTCCTTTATGGATTGTCCTTTATTTTGCAATAGTTTGTTCCCAACCTAAGCCTGTCTGTTGCCTCAGTGTTCCCAGGGCTCAGATTATATCTACTGATGGATCCCTCCCTGCTGGCCTGCTATATAGCTGTCAAATCCTAGGCTGTGCTGTGACTAGAAGCCTCCCTCTGCCTTTCTCACTCTCTTGCCTATTTGGGCTTTGCTTCCCTTTTCCCCCAAAAAAAGACAAGCCTTCACTGAAGATTCTCCTTGATGTCTACAGTTGAAAACTTGTTTTGATCTTTTTTAGGTAATCTGGTGCTTTAATATCTGTAAAGAGGCTACATTTATCTTTGAGTAGGGAAAAGCTCCAATAACATGTTAGCTTTAAACCACCATCTTGGCTCCACCTTGGAAGTCTGGAAGAAATTGAGATTCAGGTGAATCAGGAAAGCTTTCTTCAGATATTGAGATTTCATGCTGAAACCTGGAAAAGTCAACAAAACCAGAATGAAAAAAAAAAGGAGTGAGAGAGTTATAGGTAGGGGTCCCAGCAATTCAAAATACCTATAACTCTCTCACACCTAGGAGATGTTGCATCTTATTTTAAGAACAATCTGAAAACCAATGTCATTAAATTATAAAGTGAGGTGAGAGAAGAGTAAAAAATGTTTATATCCTCCAGGGCACTATATTGAAATATAATATTCTACCAATATTTGTATTTAGTCAGCATTTCTTGCATAGTAAGAATTTTATAGATGAACAGACCATCTTTTCCAATCTATATTTGTACAAGAAGTTTCTACAATAGTGATATTAAACAAATTGAAATGGGGAAAATATATTGATTTCTGCAGGCCATATATTGACTTAGTTTTAAAATGTATTTTTATATTTTATTTATTTTGTTAATATTTCCTAATTACATTTGATTCTGGATTAGACCAAATATAGAAGCTGAATATATATAAACACCCCTTCATTGTTGAATAGAGGCAACCTAACCTTGGTTCAGAGACCTCCTTGCTAGTATATGGCATGGAATCCTTTCATACTATTGTCCCCCAACATCTTCATTACCAAAGGGGTTTAAGGGGGAGGCTAGGTGGAGCAGTGGATAAAGCACCAGCCCTGGAGTCAGGAGTACCTGGGTTCAAATCCGGTCTCAGACACTTAATAATTAACTAGCTGTGGCCTTTGACAAGCCACTTAATCCCCATTTGCCATTGCAAAAACCTTAAAAAAAATAGAGGGTTAAACTGTAAGATATCTAAAGATACTTCTGGTCTTAAAATTTTATCATATCTCTAATCAATCATTCAAAAAAATTCAATTTACTATAATTAAAGAACATATATATTCTTAGGAGAAATGGTATTAAGGAGTAGATCAGGAGGTGGCCTCAGAGTGATAAAGATACTGGATAAGTTTTGTTGGTGGCACAGGCCGATATTGTTACTGGGCAAATACAGGACTCTAAGTTACTCTCAAAGACTATCACATGTGAAACAGTTATAGAACTTCTTTGAGGAATTTTCCTCACTGTAATTAATTCTTTACACTCATGAAACCTCAGCCATAGAAAGAGTAGAAGAAGGTTATATTTGCATTCCCTCTAAATGCAAAAAAAAATCACAGTGGAAGAGGGAGGGAGTTTAAAAAAACAGACTTCTGTTAAAGATAACAAGAAGAACTATCTTAATCATTAAACTGAATAGAAACTCAGATATTTGAAATATTTTCTTTCTTTTATATCAAAGCATATATGTACAATGAAATTCTTTCAATGTGTGCATTTATATGACATAAGAATATAAAAACAAACATTAAGTGTTGTATGTGTGTTCTGTATATGCGCATATATATTCATGCATACATGTGTGTTTTTTATGTAGAAATATGCTATGTAATTCTTCTACAATCAGGCACAAAGCAAAAAAGGACTTTGTTAAAAAATCTTCTAAATGTTCAAAAGTGGACTGTTTTACTATATCTTCTTAGATACAAAAAATTGCTTAAAGGTTGTCTTGCTTGTTTGTTTTTTAATGGTAAGTGCTCTTGAAACCTTTTGGCTTAGTAGGTTATAAAACCTCAATAGATGGACAGGTCAATAAAGGGATTTTTGGTTTTGTTTCTAAAAGCTATTCGAAAGTGAAGGACAGCTCAGAACCAGGAATAGAGTTCCTTTGGAACCATGGGGCCTGGCATGCAGCAGAAGGAGGTCAGATACTTGAAAGGGTTTCTCATAAAACAGACATATAACAAAGCCAGTGTAGGAAATTGGGGTTGATATGCTATCTTTTGAGTCTTCAGTTTTTAGGTTTGAAGCACACAGCCCAAGGGCAGAGGAAGATTCCTCCTTACTATGCAAAAATGATGGTTAAGGGAAAATGACAACTTAGAAAGAATCCAGGTACAGATAAGTAATTAAAGACAGTAGGTAGATAAATGTAAGACTCCATCCTGGAGAAGAAGAAATTGATAAACTTTCACATCTAAGTTTTCAATTGTGTTTTTAGTGTTGTTGTTGCTGTTTTTTGTTTTGTGGGCAAGGCAATGGGGTTAAGTGACTTGCCCAGCGTCAACACAACTAGGTAATTATTGTCTGAGGATGAATTTGAACTCAAGTCCTCATGGTTGGGCTACCTAGTTGCCCTTCTATTGTGGGTCTTTTGAAGCAAAAAAGACAAAAGAAATATTTCTTACCCAAGGTAAAATTTTTGAGTAATTTTTTAAACTTATTACTTTAAATTACCTTGAGAGGTCTCCTAATGGTTAATATTTGACAATGATAGAAAGTCCATTATAATTCTCATACTGAAGAAAGATCATGTACTGGATATATAATGCATTCATGGGTATGACCAATAGTTGAATTTGTTGGTTGTTTCTTGGCCTTAAAGTTGAATGAAATGACATTACTATTTTTGAGACACATTACAGTGTGTCAGACTGTGTCTGATCAGATCAATATGAGCTCAGAATGCTCTACCACAGAGCTCTACCATGTGAACATCTGGGGTGAGTACTCTAAACTTACAAATGTCACGTTTCCTTTGAGCTCCTTCAATTCTGCCTTCCTCAAAAATTGTAGTACCCTCACTGATGAGGGCACGCCATGCAGGGTGGTCCTGTGCCAATATCTCCCATGCTGTAATCAATTCTAAAGCTCTTCAATGAAGTCTTCAGTCCTGACATGGAACTGGTAGACTGTCCACATTTCACAGGCATATAGCAATGAGATCAGCACCATTAGTAATACCTCTTCTCTTCCATACTTTCTTTCAGAGCCTCCCAAATAATGGCCTATACATACTTATTCCAATAAAGATATGCAAAAAATAGCATTAATAAAATATTTTTAAATGGAGAAAGAAATTGTAAAGAGGGCATAGTGCAATTTTGTTAGAAATTATATATATATATATATATATATGTATATATATATATATATACACATGCATATGTTGCTATGTATATATATATATATATTATGCAGCCTGTATGCACATATTATATATATATATATATATATGTATATAAGTGTGTGTGTGTGTGTGTATGAATCTTTTAAAAATAGCTAAACATGAAAGAAATTCATTGTTTCTTATGTAGTGCTTTGTTCTCTGTATATTGAAATGTTTGTGTTTGGTCATGATAGTTAAAGGAAAAAATGTTACTTCTGATTTTGCTTGAAAATATATCTCATGATTTCTCTCTCATCACATTCAACTTAGATCAATGCATACCATGGAAACAATGTAAAGACTAACAGATTGCCTTCTGTTAGGGGGGGTGGGGGACAGAGGAAGGGGGGGAAGTGCAAAACTCAAAATAAATAAAGTCTTAAACAAAAAGATAAAAAACCCAAAAAACAAAGAAAGTATATCTCAATTTCCTTTAACTCTTATAAAGATTTGTTTCTCTAATACCAAAGATCATATCTAATCAAAGTCATGGGATTTTTTTAGAGACAAAATGATCATTTTTAGATTTATTATCACTTAATAAAAAAATCCCTAAACATTTGGTTTGTGTTTAATAGAGGACAAATGTTAACTAATTTTGAATTAGAAGTACTGCATATTTATAAATATAATAAAACTCTGGTCAGATATATTTGGCCAAATTGACCCTATTTAAATTACTCAAATATCACACACTTCAATGACTGAAAATGATTGCTTATGTTCATAAACATAGCACCATTCCATTCTATCTTTAGTAAATTTCTCATCTTACTGATTTTTCTTTCTTGTCCTGCTGGAATGATCCTTTAAACCCCTGCTTAAGTCCCTTTTCCTCCAACATACAATTTCCTGATTATTTCAAAATGTATGGATCTTTTAATGTCTTTTCTGTAAATTCCTGTATCTCATATAGTTTGTACTCAGTACTTTATTAACCATGAATCGTTTAAACTTAATTATAATCTCAGTGAGAGAAGTAAGCAAGTTTATATTTTTCCATAATTCACCATCGTGTTGAACATAAAGTAGATTTAATTTTAAAAGTTTGTTATCAAATCATGGACTCCCCTCAGGGGAAATTTAGAACAGTTAATGGTTCCTCTGATTTTTTTCATGAACTTTATTTCTATCATTGCAGAAAAACTCTCAGAATTGAAATTTTGATAAAGTGTAAACAGGATTCAAAAGACTGACAAAAGGTTTCATGACAGAAAAAAAAAGATGAGAAACTTCTGAACTCCAGTCATTTTCCCTAGATCTCAAAGCTTGGTATCTGAAACTACATCTTCTTCTCCCTACAGAAAACTTAAGGAAAGGAAGAGGACAAGTGACCTCTGCACTAGCATAAGACCATATTGGATACATTCTATCTAATCAAGTCAATAATCGTTGATTAAACATTTATCCTAGCCAAACACTGTGCTTAATATTGAAAATGAGTCTTTGCAAAAGAAAGACATTCTATACCCACAGGAATGAACTGATCCAAACATTCTGGAGAACAATGTGGAACTATGCCTAAAGAGAAAAAAAAAAACTGTTCATACCCATTGACACAGCAATTCCAATTCTTAGGCCTATATCTAGGAACAAAAACATAAAATATAGGAAAAATCCCAAATGTTCCAAAATATTCATAGCAGCTTTTTTGTAATGGCAAATAATTGGAAATTAAGAGGATGTCCATCAATTGGGGAATGGTTAAACAAGTTAGGAATATTATAGAACACTATTCTATAATAAAGCATAAATGGTCAGCCTCTAGAGAAGCATAGAATGAATTACAGGATCCATTGTTGGAGGAAGGAGAAGAACCAAGGGAACATTGTACACATTAACATTATGAGATGATCAATCCTGATGGATATAGTTACTTATAGTAGATCAGAGAGTTAGGAGAACCTTATTAAAATGACTATGACTATGGATAATGCTATCCCCATCCAGAGGAAGAAAAACAAAACAAAAGAAAACAAAAATCATTTCAGAATATGATGAATGCTTCATTTGTTTTTTTAAAATACCTATTATGTATTTCTTTCCTTTAATCCTAATTCCTCATACTGAAAATGACTTATCTGTAAATATGTTTAACACCCATGTGATGTATAATATTAACCCGTTTGCCACTAAGAAGAAGGGGGTGGGGAGGCTAGAAGAAAATTTTATTATATATATATATATATATATATATATATATATATATATATATATATATATATATATATATATGGGTGAATGTTGAAAAACTATCATAAGATAGTTTATCATATGATGTATTTGGGAAAAAATCAATAAAAAAGAAAAGTAAATTGTCTGATTCCACAAATACTTCTAAACAGAAAGGGAAACATTTTTCAGATAAATGGAGATGGGGGTAGAGCCAATTCACATTTCCATAATGTTATAATTACAGAAAGTATTGATCAGAGTATTGCTACAATATCCATGCTACAAGATCTGTTTTAAGGATCTAGAGGCTGTGATTGCATGTGGGTGAGAAATGAAGTCTGCTATATCTTTTGGGGAAACTTACACATTTACACCTAATGGTGCCTTGAGGAAACTTCTTGGCAATGTGCGGAGTGCAGCTTCCTAGGTGGATAAACCACTTTTTTTGTGGGTTTATATAAAGACATAAGACAGCATTCATGATGCTTCTATTGCCAGTAGAGGAACTCAAATGCCACTTGTGAAACTCCCCAAGTGATGCACAGTTCATAATATTATCATGCATTATGTCCAACTAGATTATAAACTTCATATAAACAAGGTATTCCATTAATGGTTATCTTTCCCTTGGTACCAAATGGTATTTTGTCTAAATGGAAAATACTAAGCAATTGATATGGCTGAATCTGAATTTTATAACTACAAAAGAACATACTTTAAATAATCATTAGTACAGGTGAAAAAACTGATGCCTAGGTAGACTATGTGATTTATCCAAAGTCAAAGAGCCAGAAATAGAATTTATGTCTCTTGCCTTGAAGTCCAGTCACACACACACACACACACACACACACACACACACACACAGACACGTGTGTGTGTGTGTGTGTGTGTGTGTGTGTGTGTGTGTGTGTTTATGGAAAGTTATACGTATTTTATGAAAGGAATGAAAGGTCAAAATTTTAATAATGTGTCTACTTTTATGATTTTTTTTGGAAAATGACTTAGTTGTACACTATTTTGAATGCATATGTTTTTCGAGTGCTAAATGAAAATAACAAGGCCTGCTTAATGGATTTCTTCCATCTCTATTTTTACCTCCAATTATGAAAAGCTTTCAGGAACACCAATTATTGAAGATAGCCTATTAGATAAGTAGCCCTTAACCAAGGAAACTCTCATGCCACAAGTCAGTCCTAGTCTAAAACTGATGACCTTTAGATAATGTGGCCACAGTTACATCTTCCCCTGGTTATCTTGGTGATCTTTTTTCCTAAGGCAACAATCAAAAGTCACAGCATGCAAAAAGATCAGTCCTTTGTAATAAAAATAAATATGTTCTCTGGAATAACTTCATAGGTCTCAGATTCACCAAAGAAAGAATGAAATAATTGTAGAAAGAAGCATGTATTTGAAATCACTGGTTCCAGTCATAAGAGAACCTTTGAAAGGTTGAAAGAAAAATGCAATATATGGGGTGCTTTTAAAGGTACTGTACTCAAGGCAGTTTTTTTCTTATATTTTGTTCTACCACTTGGTTAATTCCTGTGGATCTTAAGGGAATGGGTTAAAGAGACCAAATTCATTTTTTATTTCATTTTTATTTTCCCAACTATATGTCATAAAAGTCTTTCAATATTCATTTACTGGCATATTCATAAGTTACACATATATCCACCACCTTCCCTTTTCCATCTCTCCCCAGGAGCAAACAGTCCAGTAAAAGTTGCACATGTCCACTATGTTCCAGATGTCCACATATTAGTCATTATGTGTATAAGAAATTAGGACCAAGGACGAAGAAAGAAAATCACAGAATAGGAAGGAAAAACATAAGTGAAGTTTTTGTTTTTTATTTTTTAAAGTGAACATAGTAACCATTCAGATTCTGTGGTGATTTGTTTGTTTCTTTCCCTCTGAATGATGATTGCATTGTCCATAACAGGTCTCCCAGCTTCGTCCTAGATATTTAAACTGCTGAGAGAAGCTGAGTCCATCTTAGTTGATTAACTCACAATGTTGTTAATGTATACAAGGGTAAG
This sequence comes from Macrotis lagotis, assembly GCF_037893015.1. Taxonomy (NCBI): domain Eukaryota; kingdom Metazoa; phylum Chordata; class Mammalia; order Peramelemorphia; family Peramelidae; genus Macrotis; species Macrotis lagotis. Next base: position 89,184,088 of record NC_133660.1, read on the forward strand.
AGATCCTTCTTAAAATGGAATTTTTTTTTTGTTGTTTAGTCATTCAGGTGTCTGATTCTTCATGATTCCTTGGATAATAGCATGTCAAACCCTTCTATTATCCAATACTTCTTATTCTTTGTTCAAGCTCATATTCAGTGCTTTTATTCATCTCATCCTCTTCCATTCTGTTTTCCTTTTTCCTTCAATCTTTCCCAGCATCAGGGTCTTTTACAATGAGTCCATTTTCTAATCATGTGACTGAAATATTTAACTTCAGGGACTTCTGGCCAAGATGGTGGAGAGAAGACTGGCACTGTGATAAGTGCTTCTTGTTCCCCTCAAAAACAATGTGAAAGAAACCTCTTAATAGAAATTTGATCAACAAAACCCAGAAAGAGAAGCTAGGAGAAGAACCCCTACCAAGAAGATCTGTCTCAGGGGACAATTGGGTGAACCAGGATCAGTGTGGGAACATGAGCTGGGGGAAGACAGAGGGCCAGCCTCAGCCATAGAGACTTCAGTGAGTGGCAAGTGCAAGATTCAACTTTACCTGAGTCTTTGGCCAGGGGGAGAAGAGCTACAGGAGGATGAGTTCCAGCACAGAGTCTCAGAGCATGCCTGGAGAACAACCAGCTGGGCCCAGGACCTGAGGTCCATACTTTCAGCAAAGCCCTTAGCATAGAACAAACAATAACCCCCCAACCCCTCAGGTCAAAAGAGTTCACTAAAGGAAAGAGATTAACTCCCTCACCCAGGGTCCAGCCCAGTGTTCAAGGTAAACTCAGACCTTGATGCTGAGGATTTCAAACACTCCAGAGAAAGCAACCAGGGCCCCCTACTGGCTGGCCCTTGGAAATACTTAGCCAAGTGAACCAAGCCTCTAAGATCTTCAAAAGCAAACCTCTGAGAGCCAGCTCCTCTCTCCCATGTACAAGATGAGGCCAGAAGGGGTGGGGGGTCCATGGAGAAATGCTTAAAAGAGACAGATTCTAACCCAGCGAGATCTAGCACTGCTGAGGAGAAAATGAATTGATCTCCAGCCCAGAAAGATTTCCTTGAAGAAAACTGGAAACTGGATTTTAAAACTCAATTGGAAAAAATTGGGGAAAGAAACTCAAGAGAAAATTAACATGTTGCAACAAGAAAACAAATCCTTGGAAAATACAATTGGACAAATACAAAATGAGAATAACTGTCAGCTATTCAATTGGGCAAATTCAAAAAGAAAATAATTCTTTCAAAACTACATTTAGGCAAATGGAAAACTCCTTCAAAAATAGAATTGACCAACTGGAAAAGGAATTGCAAAAGATAAATGAAGAAAAATTTTCCCTAGAAAAAAATGGAATTGATGGAAACTAATGACTTCATGAGTCAACAAGATTGTGTTAAACAAAACCAAAAGACTGAAAACATAGAAGAAAATTTAAAATATCTCATCAGCAAAACTACTGTCTTAAAGAACAGATTGAGAAGAGACAAGCTGAGCATTATAGGCCTTCCAGAAAACACTGAAGAGGAAAAAAAGCCTGGACTTAACATTACAGGAATTAATGATAGAAAATTGCCCTGATACTATAGAACCAGAGGGCGAAATGGTTATTGAAAGAGTACATCAATCCCCTCCAGAAAGAGAAGCTAAAATGAAAACACCAAGGAATGTTGTAGCCAAATTCCAGAACTATCAGATAAAAGAAAAAAAAAATCCTACAAGCAGCCAGAAAGAAAAAAAATTAAATGCCAAGTAGCCACAGTAAGGACTACACAGGACCTCGCTGCAACAACATTAAGGGCTGAAGGGCCTGGAATGAGATATTCCAAAGAGCTAGGGAGCTTGGAATGCAACCAAGAATCCATTACCCAACAAAGTTGAGCCTTCTCCTCCAGGGAGATTTCCAAGATTTCATGATGAAAAGATGAGAGCTAAATAGAAAATTTGGACATCAAAGAGGAGATTCAAGATACACATGGAAAGGTAAAAATAAAACAAAACTTCTGTCTAATAAGATGAAACTGGATATATATCTACTTGGGAGAAAGAGGCTCATATAACTCTTGAGAATAGTAAATCTATTAGAGAGAATATACATAGCCAGAAGTGATGGACACTAATAACTTTTTTTGTGAGTCAGATAGAATGATTTAAAACAATACCCCCTTAAAAGGGGAGCAGTAAGGAGAAGGGAGGTTTGAGGCAGACTGAATGGGGTAAATCTCATTACATCAAGAGGTACAAAAGCCTATTGCAATTGAGGGAAGAAGGGAGGAGGTGATAACCACCTGAATCTTCATCTCATCAGACCTGGCTTAAAGTTAACATAGACACACTTAATCAAGTTAAGAAACTTATCTTAATTTTCAAGCATTAAAAGGGGAAAAGGGAAGGGGGGAACAGGGAGGGGGAGAAAAAGGGAAACTAACAGAAGGAAGGGAAGAAGGGAAGAAGGGAAAAGGGGAAAAGGGGAGGGGGTAGATATAAGAGGGAAAACACACTGAAGGTGATGGTATTCAGAAACAAAACACTGGGGAAAATGGATAAAGGGGAAAAGGGGGGAAATACAAACAGAAGGAAGATAGCATGGAGGGCAATAAAGAATTAGTAATTATAACTTTGAATGTGAATGAGAAGAACTCTCCCTTAAAATGTAAGTGGATAGCAGAGTGGATTAAAAAGTAGAATCCTACAACATGCTGCTTAACAGAAAATCATTTGAAGCATATATATATATATATATATATATATATATATATATATATATATATAGTAAAGGTAAAAGGTTGGAGAAAATATATTTTGCTTCATCTGAAGTGAACAAAGCAGAGGTAGCAATCCTCATCTCAGACAAAGCAGCTTCAAAATAAATAGTGGTAAACGAGATAAGGAAGGAAACTATATCCTCCTAAAAGATACCATAGAAAATAAAGTAATTTCAATACTAAATATGCATGCACTCAATGGGACAGCATCCATATTCTTAGAAGAAGTTGAAAGAGCTACAAGAAGACAAAGACAGCAAAACACTACTAGTGGTAGACCTCAACCTCCCACACTAAGATTTAGATAAATCAATCATAAAATAAACAAGAAGGAAGTTAAAGAGGCAAATAGATTGTTAGAAAACCTAGATATGATAGACCTATGGAGGAAACTGAATGGGGATAAAGGGAATAAATTTTTTTCTGCAGTACATGACACTTACACAAAAATTGACCATGTACTAAGGCATAAAAACCTAATGGTCAATTGCAGAAAAGCAGAAATAGTGAATACATCTTTCTCAAACCATAATGCAATAAAAATCATTTGCAATATTGGGCCAAGGAGTTATAGACCCAGACATATTTGGAAACTAAATAACCTCATTTTAAAGAATGAGCAGATCCAGCAACAAATTATAGAAAGAATCAATTATTTCATCCTAGATAATAACAAGAATGAAACAACATACCAAAACCTATGGGATACACTCAAGGCAACTTTCAGGGTTTACATTATATCATTAAATGTTTACATGAATGAATTAGATAAAGAAGAAATCATTGAATTAAATGTGCAACTAAAAAATTAGAGTAAGAACAAATTAACCCCCAATTAAATACCAAATTAGAAATTCTAAAAGTTAAATGAGAAATTAATAAGATTAAAACCAAGAAAATTATTGAAATAATGAATAAAATGAAGAGCTTTTTCTATGAAAAAACAATAACATTTATAAAAATCTGGTCAATTTGATTAAAAAAGGAAGGAAAACCAAATTGCTAGTATCATAACTGAAAATTGTGAACTTACCATCAAAGAGGAGGAAATTAAAGCAATAATTCATAATTAATTTTGCCCAATTATTTACCAAGAAACTTTACAATCTCAGTGAAATGCATAAATTTTTACAAAATTATAAGTTGCCTAGAATAAATGAAGAGTAGATTAAAAACCTAAATAACCATATCTCAGAAAAAGAAATTCAACAAGCCATTATTGAACTCCCTAAGAAAAAAATCTCCAGGGCCAGATGGATTCACAAGTGAACTCTATCTAACATTTAAGGACCAACTGATTCCAATTCTATATAAACTCTTTGGAAAAATAGGTGAAGATGGAACTCTGCCTAACTCTTTCTATGACACCAATATGTTGCTGATACCTCAACTAGGAATGGTTAAAACAGAGCAAAAAATATAGACCTATCTCCCTGATGAATAGAGATACAAAAATCTTCAATAAAGTTTTAGTAAAACCATTATAATTATCACTAGGATAATATATATTGTGATCAAGTAGGATTTATCCCAGCAATGCAGTGTTAATTCAATATAAGAAAACTGTTAGTATAATTAATTACATCAATAACATACCTAACAGAAATCATATGATAATATCAATAGAAGCTGAAAAAGCCTTTGACAATATATCCATTAGTGTATGCACCTATTCCTCCAAAAAACACTAGAGAGTATAGGAATAAATGGATTATTCCTTAGAATAATAAGTAGTATCTATCTGAAGCCATCAACAAGAATTATATGCAACAAGGATAGGCTTGAGGCATTCCCAATAAAATCAGGGGTGAAACAAGAATACTCATTATCACCACTAGTATTCAATATCATATTAGAAATGTTAGCCTCAGCAATAAGAGAAGAAAAAGAAATTGAAGGAATTGGGATAGGAAAGGAAGAGTCAAAACTCTACTAATTCTTTGAAGATGACATGATGGTATACCTAGAGAATCCAAAAAAGTCATCTAAAAACTACTAGAAATAATTAACAACTTTAGCAAAGTAACAGAATATAAAATAAGCCCTCATTAATCCTCAACATTTCTATATATAATTAGCAAGATATAGCAGAAAGAGCTAGAAAGAGACATCTGATTCAAAGTAATCTCAGACGAAGTAAAAATACCTGGGAGTCTAACTGCCAAGGCAGACTCAGAACCTTTTTGAAAATAATTACAAAACTCTTTTCACACAAATAAAGTCAGATTTAAATACCTCGGCAAACATCAACTGTTCATGGATAGATCGAGTTAATATAATAAAAATGACAATTCTTCCAAAACTAAACTACCTGTTTAGTGCCCTACCAATCAAAATTCAAAAAAATTACTTTAATGTATTAGAAAAAGTTGTAAGTAAATTCATATGGAGAAAATAAAAGTCAAGAATTTTCAGGTATTCAGTGAAAAAAAAGTGCAAAAGGAGGTGGCTTAGCCTTACCAGATCTAAAATTTTATTATAAAGCATAAGTCATCAAAACTGTCTGGCACTGGATACAAAATGGAGTCATGGATCAGTGGAATAGACTAGGTGCAATAGCAAGAAATGATTATAATTCTCTGCTGTTTGATATACCCAAAGAGACCAGCTATTGGGATAAAAACTCTCTCTTTGATAACAAGTGTTGGAAGAATTGGAAGTTAGTATGGAAGAAACTTGGATTAGACCAACACCTCACACCCTATACCAAGATAAGATCCAAATGGATAAGGATTTAGACATAAAAACAATTTTAGAAGCAAACTAGATCAAGGAGTAGTTAAACTGTCAGATCTGTGGAAAGGGAAGCAGTTCATGATCAGGGAGATATGGAGAACATCATTAAAAATAAACTAGGGAGGGGTGGAGCCAAGATGGCGACAAGAAGGGAGTCTTAGGCTCTCTCTGATAAAACTTGAAAATAAGGACTCTAACTAAAATTTCGAGAGACAGAACCCACAAAGGGACCCAGTGAGGCAGTTCTCCTACTCAAGGTAACCTGGAAAAGAGCGGAAAGGCTCTGCTCCCCGGGGTTCGAGGGGCGGGCAGCCAGGGGGTGGCCCACCAGAGCGAAAGAACTTCAACCTTCCAGATGCAGCCCCAGTGCACTGGGAGCCAAGGCTCACAGCAGCGGGGGTGTCTCCTGAGCTGCACCCCAGGAAGCACCGGGCACAAAGTGGGGGAACAATGGGGAACCTCTGCCAGAGCAAGCACATAGGGCCCAGCCCTCAGGGCATAGAGAGCAGTGTGGTCTTTCAGCAGCCCAGAAACAGAAACAGAAGCAGGTGGAGTCCATAAGCAGGAGCCCCCAGGGCATGAGCCCATTGAATCTAGGGAGGGGAGTGAAGAGAGACTACAGAGCTCTGTCCTCTGCCTCTGGAACAGGACTCTGGGGCTCTGACCACATTCAGATCCTCATCACAGTCTAGGCCCCCCCATAGAATAGCAGGGCCTCCTCCACCTTAGCCCCGTGGCAGAGGGGTCTTCATATGGTCATTCACAGACCAGGAGGGAGGACAGAGCCTCACACACTGAGACCCTTGTGGGAGGGAGTGTCCCTAAAGCTCAGGAAGCACTCCAAAACCAGGCCCAGGCTGGGAAAATGAGCAAGCGGAGAAATAAGAGGAAGACGATTGAGAAATATTTTGCATATGAGCCCAAGAAGGATCAAACCACTCAGTCTGAAGATGAGGAAGCACAAGCTCCTACATCTAAAGACTCCAAGAAAAACAGAAATTGGGATCAGGCTATGACAGAGCTCACAAAAGACTTTGAAAATAAAATGAGGGAGTTGGAAGAAAAACTGGGAAAAGAAAGGAGAGAGATGCAGGAAAAACATGAAAATGAAGTCAGCAGCCTAGTCAAGGAAATCCAAAAAAATGATGAAGAAAATAGCATGCTAAAAACCAGCTTAGGTCAAATGGATAAAACAGTTCAAAAAGTTATTGAGAAGAATGCCTTAAAAAGCAAAATTGGCCAGATGGAAAAAGAGATAAGAAAACTCTCTGAGGAGACCAAATCCTTCAGACAAAGAATAGAATCCAGGGAGATTGATGAATTTACCAGAAATCAGGAATCAATACTTCAAAACCAAAAAAAAAAATGAAAAATTTGAAGAAAATGTGAAATATCTCATTGAAAAAACAACTGATATGGAAAACAGACTTAGAAAAGATAATTTAAAAATTATTGGAAGAACTGAAAGTCATGATCAGGAAAAGACCCTTGACATCATTTTCAAAGAATTACTACAGGAAAATTGCCCTGATATTCTAGAAGCAGAGGGCAAAATAGAAATGGAGAGAATCCACCGATCCCCTGAGAAAGAGATCCCAAAAAACCAACCCCTAGGAATATTATAGCCAAGTTCCAGAACTCCCAAGTCAAAGAGAAAATATTACAAGCAGCCAGAAGGACACAGTTCAAATATCATGGCGCTGCAGTCAGGATCACACAGGATTTAGCAGCAACTACTTTGGAAGCTCGTAGGGCTTGGAATATAATATCCCGGAAGGCAAAAGAGCTTAGAATGCAGCCAAGAAAGAACTACCCAGCAAGGCTGAATGTCCTCTTCCAAGGAAAGAGATGGACTTTCAATGAACCAGGGGAATTTCAAATGTTCCTTTTGGAATGGCCAGAGCTGAACAGAAGGTTTGATCTTCAGATACAGGACTCAGGTGAAGCATGGAGATTGGAGGAGAGGGGGAAAATATGAGGGACTTAATGATGATGAACTGCATGTATTCCTGCATAGAAAAATGACACTGATAATACTCATATGAACCTTCTCAGTTAATAGAGCAGGTAGAGGGAGCTTTTTTAGTGGAAGCACGGGAGAAAGCTTAATTCATAGCTAAAACAAGGTGTAAAAATGGAGTCAATAGGAAAAAAAAGGGAAATGTAATGGGAGAAAGAAAAAGGAGAGGGGGAATAGGCCAAGATATTTCATACAATAAGTTTTTTCTTTATTATAATGAGTTATTGCAATGATATGGAAGTGCGGAGGCAAGGGGGAATGAGGGAACCTTTGCTCTCATCAGAGGTGGCTAGAAGAGGAAACAGCATATATATATATATATATATATATATATATATATATATATATACAATGGGGTATAGACATCTGGATTAAGAAGGAGGGGGGAGAAGGGGGAAGGGGTGGGGATGTGAATAAAGGAGGAGAGGATGGACCATGGGTGGAGAGTGACCAGATATAACACATTTTCTTTCTTACTTCTTTCAAGGGGCTGGGAATGGAAGGCCTGCCCAGGACCACAGGGCCGGGTGGATTCTGGGCCTAAGGGATGGTAGGGGGGCTCAGGGCTTCTTGGCCCCAGGACCAGGGATCTGTCTGCTGTGCCACTCAGCGACCCTACAGCAGAGTCATAGTGAAAGGAGAGAGAAAATAGAGTACATGGTAGTGGAGAAATAAGAAAGGAAGGAGTTGCGATCAGCAATGGCAATGGTGGAAAAATATGGAAATAACTTTTGTGATGGACTTATCATAAAGAATGAGATCCACCCATGACAGAATTGTTGGTGTTGGAACAAAGACTGAAGCACATTTTTTGTTATTATTATTTGGGGGAGGGTGCAGGGCAAGTGGGGCTGGATGGCATGCCTGGGGCCACATAGCAGGGTGATCTTTGGGTGTCTGGGGCCAGATTTGGACCCAGGTGCTCCTGGCTCAAGGGCCAATGCTCTGTCTGCCACCCAGCCACCCCTACTATTATTACTATTTTATTTTATTTTGGGTCTCTTTTTTTCTTTCTTTTTTTTTTTTTTTGTTTTTTGCAGGGCAGTGGGTATCGGGTGGCTTGCATGTCACAAGGCTGGGTGATTGTTGGGTTTATGAGGCTGGATATGGACTCAGGTGCTCGTGGCTCCAGGGCTAGTGCTTCATCCACTGCACCACCTGGCCATACCTACAATTATTACTATTATTATTTTTTTATTTTAATGTTTTTCTCTCCCCTTTACTTTTTTCACCCAAACAAGTCTCTCTATATTCATGGGGGAGGAGGGGTATTTTGTTTACCTGTGAACAAGAATATTTTATTAATGTAAAAAAACATTTGTATAATATGAGAATAAAAAAATAAATTTAAAAAAAATGCGATCCACCCATGACAGAGCTGTTGGTGTTGGAACAAAGACTGAAGCACATTTTTTATTATTTTTATTTGGGGTTGATGCAGGGCAAATGTGGCTGGGTGGCCTGCTTGGGGCCACATAGCAGGGTGATCTTTGGGTGTCTGAGGGCGGATTTGGACCCAGGTGCTCCTGGCTCAAGGGCCAATGCTCTGTCTGCCACCCAGCCACCCCTCCTATGATTACTATTTTATTTTATTTTGGGTCTTTTTTTTCTTCTTTTTGGTTTTTGCAGGGTAGTGGGGATCAGGTGGCTAGCATGTTTCACAGCTGGGTGATTGTTGGGTCTATGGGACTGGATGTGGGCCCGGGTACTCATGGCTCCAGGGCTGGTGCTTTGTCCATTGTGCCACCTGGCCATACCTACAATTATTACTATTATTTTTTTTTAATTTTAATTTTTTCTTTCCCCTTTACTTTATCACCCAGGCAAGTCTATATCCATGAGGGGGGGTATTTTGTTTACTCTTAAACAAGAATATTTTATTAATGTAAAAAAATTGTACAAAATGAGAATTAAAAAAGTAAAATAAAATAAAACAAAAAATAAACTAGATAATTTTGATTACAATAAATTAAAAAGCTTTTGCACAGAAAAAAGACACTATAACCAAGATCAAACAAAATGTAGTAAATTTGGAAACTATTTTTTGCAACTAGTATTCCTGACAAAAGACTCATTTCTAAAATACACAGAGTACTGAGTCAAATTTTCAAAAAAAACAGCTATTCCCCAATTGACAAATGGTCAAAGGATATGCAAAGGCAACTTACAGCTGAGGAAATCAAAGCAATCCATAGTCATATGAAAAAATTGCTCCAAATCATTACTTATTAGGGAAATGCAAATTGATGCATCTTTGAGATACCACCTCATACCTCTCATACTGTCCAACATGATCAGAAAGGACAATGATTAATTTTTTAAGGGAAGTGAGAAATCGAAACTAACATACTGTTGGTGGAGCTGTGAACTCATATAACCTTTCTGGAGAGCAATTTGTAATTATGCCCAAATGACAACAAAAATGTGCATATCCTTTGATCCAACAATAGCACTACTGGATCTATACCCTGAAGAGATTATGAAAAAGGGTAAAAACATCACTTGTACAAAAATATTTATAGCAGCCCTGTTTGTAGTGGCAAAGAATTAGAAATTAAATGAAAATGAATGTCCTTCAATTGGGTAATGGCTTAACAAACTGTGGTATATGTATATCGTGAAACATTACTGTTCTATTAAGAGGGATAGGAATTCAAGGGAAGCCTGTAGGGATTTGCATGAACTGATGCTGATTGAGATGAACAGAACCAGAAAAACATTGTACATCCTAACAGCAACATGGGGGTGATGATAAACCTTGATCGACTTACTCATTCCATCAGTGCAACAATAAAGAACAATTTTGGGCTATCTGCAATGAAGAATAACATCTGCATCCAGAGAAAGAATTTTGGACTTTGAACAAAGACCAAAGATTATTTACCTTCAAATTAGAAAAAAAACATTTTCTTATTATGTAATTTTACTATCTCCTACTTTATTTTTCTTCCTTAAGGATATGATTTTGCTGTCATCACATTCAACTGAGATCAATTGTATATCATGGAAACAATGTAAAGATTAACAGAATTCTTTCTGTGGGGGTGGGGGAGGGAAGCAAAAAATGGGGGGGGAATTGTACAACTCAAAATAAATAAAATATTTCTAAAAAATAACTTCAGCTTCACTATATTTTTGTTTAAGTATTGACTGTTTTGATTTCCTTGCCATTCAGAGATTTCTCAAAAGTATTCTCAAAATCCTCTCTTCAAAAGTTTTCCTCATACTCCAGTTCTCACAGTCATATATTACTACTGAGAAAAATTAGTTTTGTCTTTATGGACCTTTGTCAGCAAGGGATATCTGTTTTTATTATTTTCCTTAGCTTTTCTCTGAAGAAAAAAACATATTTCAATTTCATGACTATAGTCACTGTCTACAGTGATCTTTGGACCCAAAAATATAAAATGTGGTATGTCCATTTCTCTCCTATTTTTCCAAGATGTTATTGGAATCAGTTGCTAGGCTCTTAGTTTGGGGATTTTTTTTTATATTAAGTGTCAATTCATCTTTTACACTTTTCTCTTTCACCTTCAACAAAAAGCTTCTTAATTTTTCATTTTCTGCCTTCTCTGAAATTATTATTTTTCCCAGTAACCTTAATTTTGGCTTTTAAATTGTACAGCCTGACATTTCTCATGAGGTTTTCTGCATATAAGTTAAATAAATGAGGTTGCACTATAACACCCTTATCATACTTTCTTTCCAGTCTTAAATTAATCAGTTGTTCCATGTTTGGTTCTAATTGTATTTTCTTGACCTGCATATAGGTGTCTCAGAAGACAAGTAAAATGACCAGGTACTCCCCTCTCCTTGAGGACTTGACATACTTTGTCATGATCTACACGATTAAAGGTTTACTCTAGTCAAGGAAGAATAAGAATTTTTTTGGAAACTTGCTTTCTTCATAGTCCAGAGAGTGTTGACAATTTGATCTCTTCTTCCTCTGTCCCTTCAAAAAGCAGCCTGCCAATTATGGTAATTTTTAGTTTATATTTGCTAAATTCTTTCTTAAAAAATCTTCAATATAACCTTGCAGGCATGTGAAATGAGGGCAATTATTTAGTAATTTCAAGATTCTTTGGCATTTCTCTTCCTTAGGACTGGGAGATAAATAGATCTTTTCCAATCAGTGGTCAGTGTTGAGTGCTGACATATTGAGGGCAGTACTTTAACAGCACCATCTTTGAGGATTTTAAATACCTCAATTGTAATTCTGTCAACTCTTCTAATCTTATTGTTATCAGTGCTTCATCAGGCTCACTTGATTTCATTTTCCAGAATGACTGGCTCTAGAGCAATAACCATACCTTCATGTTGTTCACTGATGCTAAAATTTCTCTTGTATTTTACTTCTATATATAAAATGAATTTTGCCTCCTTAAATCTCTTCTACTTTTGGTAAATAGATATAATTTTTATTGCAATTTTTGAATGAAATATTCTCTTGATCTCTCTAATTTCATTGAAGAAAACTCTTGTTTTTAACATTCTATTGTTTTCTTCAATTTATTTGCATTTTTCAATTACAAAAAGCTTTTAAAATCTCTCCTTGCTATTCTCTGTAATTCTTCCTGTAGTTGGAAACTAAATGGAAATATAGGTCAAACCATTATAAATTATCTTAGTGATGACTTGTGATACATATTGGAATAGAATTAGTAAAAGTATCTGTAAAAGTAACATAGAAGATTGGAAAGCTCCCAAAAGAAAACCTATATAATTTTATTGAGGACCGACCCTTACAAATAGCTTTAATAGGAGTCTTTATGACATTTTCTCAGAATATAGTATTTAAAAATCCAAAAAGGTTACCTTTCACTTATCTTTTTCAATTACATGCTAAATTAGCTTTCAACATTAATATTTTTGAAAACTTTAGAGTTCCATGTTTTCTGACTCCCTCCCTTTCCTCTCTTCTCTTATAACCATTTATGATTTGCCAAACTTCTTCCTCACAATAATCTTGTAAAGTGAGAAAGACTATTAATATCATTCTTATCCCTAGAGATGGGAATTAAGACTTGGAGAAATTAAGTGGTTTGCTCATAATCACCCAGTCACAGTAGTAGTAGTCAGCAGACCTCACTTGGACTTGATAGCTATTTGAAACCTATAACCAATTTTTTTTTTGCTCTAATAGCAAGAGTATATGCAAAACTACGTTTTTTTTAGGTTTTTGCAAGGCATGTGGAGCTAGGTGGCTTGCCCAAGGCCACATAGCCAAATAATTATTAAGTGTCTGAGGTCAGATTTGAACTCAAGTACTCCTGATTTCAGGGCTGGTGCTCTATCCACTGCACCACCTAGCCACCCCACAACTACTTTTAAAGCTAAATTTTAGAATGAATAATTTATGTTACTATACTAAGACCTCATTTTATTCAAATGGAAAACTTCACACTTTTAGAATCTGCTGCACAAAATGAATATCAAATCAGACTAAATAGTTTCCTTACAAGACACGGGGTGGAGCCAAGATGGCAATATGAAGACAGCATTTTCCATGAACTCTTTCACTCCCAAACTCCAAAAACCAACAATTTATGACTGTAGTCAAAATTTAGGGGGGGGTAGAACCCACAGATAGACAGAGTGATACATTTTTGCAGCCCAAGATTACTTAGAAGTTCTGCCGGAAAGGTGTGTTTCACCAGGACCAGAAGTTGGAAAAAAAGCCACAGTCTCAGTGCAGCCCAGCCCAACCCAGTCCAGAGATCACCTGCAACAGCTTGAAGGGGCAGGAAAAGAACTCTGCTCCACTTGTGTGAGTGTGGAGTGAGAAGCACTGGTCACAGAATCTGCAACAAGAATCTGGAGAAAACAGCCTGTACCCCTAGACAGGGTAAGGGAAGTCTGCAGAGATTTCTCTGCTCTCCCTTGGGGTAGGACTCTGCTGCTACCCTACACTTAGATCCAGGTTGCAGTTTGGGCTTCCATACTAAACAGACAAGCTGGATCCCTCCTTATAGTTCCAGGGAAGAAGGAAGAGGGAAGTACAGGGGCCGTCTATATATCAAAGCACAGGCAAGAGAGCATAAGACCTTGGAGGAATAAAGATCCCAGTTGGGTCCCCCCCCCGCCCAAAAAAAAAAACCCAAAGCCATGGAAGTGCTGTCTTGGGCTAAGAAAATGAGTAAATAACAGATAAGAAGCATCTGACCGTAGAGAAATTACTTTAGTCCCAGGGAAGATCACACAAACTCAGATGATGACAAAATTGAAGCTTCCATATCCCAAAACCTCCAAGAGATATAGCAAATGGGCTCAGATTATGGATGAGCTCAAAAAGACTTTTAAAAGTAATTAAGGGAGATGGAGGAAAAATTGGGAGAAGAAATGAGAGTGATGCAGAAAAATCAAGAAAACCAAATCAACAGCTTTGTGAAAGATATATAAAAAATACTGAAGAAAATAATATGTTAAAAACCAGTTTAGGCTTAATAGAAAAAAAGCAAAAACAAAATGCAAATGAGGAGAAGAATGCCTTAAAAAGCAGAATTGGCCAGCTGGAAAAGGAGATAAAATGCTCTCTAAAGAAAATAACTCCTTCAAATGCAGAATGGAACTAAAGATGACTTTGCAAGAAATCAGGAAGAAATAAAACTCTTCCAAAAAAAGTCAAAAATTAGAAGAAAATGTGAAATATCTCATTGGAAAAACAACTGACATCAAAAACAGATCCAGAAGAAATAATTTAAAAATTATTGGGCTATCTGAAAGCCATGATCAGGAGAAGCCTAGACTTCATTTTTCAAGAAATAATACATCAAAATTGCCCTGAGATCCTAGAAGCAGAGGGTAAAATAGAAATCGAGAGAATTTATCAGTCACCTCCTGCAAGAGATCCCAAAAGAAAAGCTTACAGGAGTATTATAGCCAAATTCCAAAACTCCCAAATCAAAGAGAAAATTCTAAAAGTTGGCAGAAACAAACAATTCAACTACCGAGGCTCCATAGTCACGATTACATGGGATTTGGCAGCATCTACATTAAGGGCTCATAGGGATTAAAATATGATATTATGGAAGGCAAAAGATCTTGGCATACAGTTGAGAATCAACTACTGAGCAAAACTGAACGTCATCTTTCAGGGGAAAAGATGGACTTTCCATGAAATAGGGGACTGTCAAACTTTCCTATTGAAACAACCAGAGCTGAACAGAAAGTTTGATCTCCAATTACAGGACTCCGGTGAACCATAGAGGGGTGGAAAAGAAGGACAAACTATGAGGAACTTAGTGATATTGAACTGTTTGTGTTCCTATATGGGAAGAAGATATTGATAACTCATGTGAACTTTCTCATTTATAAGAGCTGTTAGATGAAGCTTATATAAACGGAATATAGGAAGGAGCAGAATATAATGGTATAATATAGTAAAAAGATGCAGCTATGGGTGATAAATGAAAGTACTAGGAGAAAGGGGAAGGAGATAAAGAAGAAGCTGAGAAATTTCACCTTAGAGTCAAGAATAAGCTTTTTCAATGGAGTAGAAACAGGAATGGCAAGGGGGAATGAGTGAGCCTTCATTCTCATCAGAATTACTGAGAGAGGAAACAGCATATACACTTAATAGGGTGAGTAAATCTATCTTACCCTAGAGAAAATGAGAAGAAAGGGATGGGATAAGGTTTAATGAGGAGAGGGAAGGGGGAATAGGTGATAGAAGAGAGGGAAGATTGAGGGAGAGGGTAGTCAGATTCAACACACTTTTGGACAGGGCCAGGATGAAAGGAGAGAGAGAGAAAATAGAATAAATGGGAGTGGGGAGGAATAGAGTGGAGGTACAGCTAGTAATAGCAACTGTGAGAAAAATATTGAAGCAATGCCTCTGGTCTACTTATGATAAAGAAAGCTACTCACCCCAGAGACAGAGCCATTGGAATCTGAACACAGACTGAAGTACATTTTTTTTCTCTCTATTCTTGTGGTCTCTCATCTTCTTGGGGTGGGGGGATTATGTTTACTCTTATGACATTCATTTTACATCAATGTATAGCATGGAAAGAATGTAAAGACTATCAGCCTTCTGTGGGGGGGGTGGAGGGTGGGGGAAACATTAAAAAAAATTCAAAACCTTACAAATATTACAGTAGATACTACTATTGTATATAATTGGGAAACAAAATGTTAACAAATAAAATATTAATAATGAAAAAAATAAAAAATAGTTTCCTTACTAAAGTCACATGCAAGAGTGTGAGACAAACAGACTGAAGAGAAAATAGACAAAGAGTCTGAGAAATATGCAGAGATAAAGAGAAATAAAGACAGAGAAAAAAGACAGAACAAGGGGCAGCTAAGGTGGCGTAGTGGATAAAGCACTGGCCTTGGAGTCAGGAGTACCTGGCTTCAAATCTGGGATCAGACACAATAATTACCTAGCTGTGTGGCCTTGGGCAAGCCACTTAACCCCATTTGAAAAAAACCTAAAAAGAAAGACAGAACAAAGAAGAAAAGTGATGAGAGAAGGATATGGGAAGGAAAAAAGAGGGGAAAGACATAGGAATTGCCTTGTAAATATAGAGCCTCACAAAGAAATGCTCATAAGACAGTGACTTTCATTGCATCATCTGAAAAATATATTTTTGTTGTGTTAAATGCATATTCAGAATTTTTTTTAATTTTAAAATTCTCATTATTTACATGTTAGGTTTGGTAACTATATGAAAACATTGCTATCTATTCTTTCTTTTAAATAACCACATTCTTATAACTATGAAATTAGTACATATACATATTTCCTACTAAGGTACTTTTATGAAAAAATGATAGTATTATGTCTTTTTCCCCTTTTATCATTGTAACTTCAAAACTATCACTTTTTAAAATTTCAGCACCAAGAAGCTCTCTTCATTCTTTCTTATCATATGCCTATTTTTATTCATCAACATATAGGTATTGATGGGTCAGAAAAATCCAGAGAGCATTTTTTTGCCCACCAAAAGTCATGACAAAATGAAAAATGCTTGTCTGGGTTAGCCCCCAGTGATTAAACTTAAAAATGGAACTTCTTTTGTTAACTTTGTCAACATTTCATCTCTTAGGAAGACTTTAATTCAAACAAAACTTGGTGGAAATATAAGATATAAATTCTAGTATTCACCTTTAATTTCTTAAGTACAGTTCTTGTTCAGTGTTTAGAATTTATAATATAAGTAACATAAAATAGCTTTTCATTCCAACGATAAAGGTATTTCACATTTCTATTGTTTGCTATTAGGAGTTTGGGATGTCTCAAGATGTAGAAGGGAAGAAGGCTCACCTTTTTCAAGGTGGCTGTTATATATGTGGTTATTATGGGAAGAAAAACTACAAAAAATTATAATTTCATGTTTTAAAAATTTTTAGGAAGTAGTCAGAGGCCTAATGTGTGCCCCTTGTTTTGTAAACCAATCTTTGTGTTGTGAATAGGCAATATGGGAGGATAAAAGGAGAGGCAATGATTACAATAAGTATGTGAGTCAGAGAGAGAGAGGTAAAGGTTATTTGCTGTGGTAAGTGATTTTTAGAAATGTTGGCAGTTGAGTTTGTTGAAATGTGTCATTGGAGCTGGATATAGCGACTCTTGAGGTCTTCAGAAAACCACCAGAAGACTGCACTCTATATGACCATATGATATTTTTTGCATTTAGGTGACCAGGAAGTTGTTTCAGCAAAGGCCAATGAGGTACCAGCAGCAGCAGGGAAAACTAATCTCTGATCCAGGAGAAAAGAAGTAGAGTCCTGGGCCTACACTGGTTTATCTCCTTTAGAGAAAACTAATAACTATTGTAGAGGGGAAAAGGAATAAGCTTAATCTATGTTGTTGGCAAACTCCTGTCTGACTGGTGAAGGGTATTTTATTTTTTTATTCATTCATTCATTTGCTTATTTATTTTAATGGATTGATTGATATTTCAATCCAAGTCTTCTTATCTATCTCTGGGTTAGAATTGCAGTGGCTACTCCAAGTTCAACAGCACTGCTTATCTAAATTGAAGCTCTGAGCTGAGGTTGATCAAATTGGTGATGAACTCCTTCCAGACTTTAGACCTCCTACAATTCAGAACTCTTAAATTCAAACAGGGCATCAGCCTCTGCCTTCCCAGCAACTAGATGTTAGGCAATTATCTTCAGCAGGTGAAAGTTAAATCAGCTAAGTGTAGAAGCTGGGAACTTTCATGACACCCGAGAAGTAAAATTAATGTGACAATGAGCACACACACACACACACACACACACACACACACACAAACAGAATATAGAGAGTAGAGACAAGGTCAGCCCTGAAGACAGGAAAATCTGGGTTTAAGACCTTCCTTTGATGAGAACTATAGTAGTTAGTTGATAAGTCAAGTTTTATCACTTAATAGTAAGGAGCCCTTGCTGTGCACTTTTTGAGATTCAGATTTAACTAATGTGCTAATTCATTTTAATGGCAGGAATTATTATTCAATCAGTCAATATTCATAAGGTGCTTGTGGTACCCAGGACTGCCTAGGCTATGTGCTAGGAGTATTCATTTTTAAGAACAGTATTTGTCTTTAAGAAACTTTCTACCTATAGCAAAAGAAACACAGGTTTTCAGTGGAAAACATATATGGTGGGGGGGCAGAGAAGGTGAGTATACAAAAACAAGTGAAGAAGTAAAGGAATAGAGAAGATTACATTTTTGGAGAGTAGGCATTCTGTGCTTTTTTTGCAAGTATAGTATTTAAGCCTCTTTTTATCTTTATGGGCAACAGTAACAGCAATAAAAATAACCACCCATAATGTTTATATACCATTTGAAGGTTTGCTAATAACTTTCACATACAACTTAAACAAACCTATTGGTAGGTATCATGAATTTCTTTTAATTACTAAGAAAATGAGATGTTAACTGGGCAAAAAAATCATCTTTCTATCTACAAATCTAGTCCTCTCTCCATTATGCCATCTAATACATATTACAGCCTCTGTCTGTCTCTGTCTCTGTCTCTGTCTCTGTCTCTGTCTCTCTCTCTCTCTGTCTCTCTCTCTCTCCTCTTTTTTTCCTCTTTCCAAATTGCTTTCTCTGGATATAGTTCCAAGAAAATAAGGATGGCTTACAATATAATAATATTCTGAGAGCATTCTTATATCCTCACTTATCAGTCCTTTGAAAATTCAGAACTACCTGCACTAGGTCCCTGTGAAGCAAATCTGACCCAGGTTTGAAATTTCTGCATCTAACAGGATCTCTTGCACATAAATATCCCAAGCCTTCCAGGATGTGTATCTTTTCCACATACATCCTTGCTGAAAGGATAAGAGATATAATGTATCATGATGAATAGTCCACTTCAAAAGAGAACTAATGGCAATCAGGCTGCCAGTGATCTATGTGCTGAATACGCAAGCAGCATTAAGGTAAAATATTTAATTCTCAAAAAAAAGTTCTCACTTGCAATAGTCAGAGTTCATAAATTGCAAGGTCCTCCTTGATATATTTTTTCTTACCATGATAGGAAAATAGCAGAGGAAATGACTGGAGGAATTAATGTAAAGTAACAAAGCCATTGTGAGATTTTATAAGAGAACCAGCTCTTCCAAATCAATTCTTAGGATATCCATTATTTGTTGATTACAACTTCTGGTGTAGCTGTAATCCTCTGCCCCACTATACCCACAGCTTAAATATCCTTGGAAACTATGGGATGGCCAATTATCTTTCCCATCACAACATGTTTCAAACAACCACATAACCAAAGAATCCATTAATTGAGCAACTATCATTAAACATCTACAAATATTTGAAAGGATCTGAGATGGAAATAAAATGAGTTTGGAGGTAAGCTTTCTCTCAACTATATATATATAAGTATTGGGAGATAGTAGGAAAAAAACTAAGGTATCTCAAAAGTATACCACCCCCACTTTAAATAAATATCATTTAGTCAGGTTAATTTTTTGAGGGTTTTTTTTTGCCTAGTCACAATCAATAAACATTTAGTAAGGAACTTCTCTTTGTGAGACACTATGCTAAGGAGAAAGGATGCCAAAAGCGGCAAGATACCACCCTGTCCCCTAAGACAGAAGACAGCTTGCAAACAAATACGTACTAGATAGATAGATAGATAGATAGATAGATAGATAGATAGATAGAGACAGAGAGATAGAGATATCTATCTATCTATCTATCCATCTATCTATCTATAGTATAAATAGCCTCAATTTAATTTGTAAAGATTTTTACACTTCTCATTTCCAACTTTCTTTTCTCTAGAATAATGAATGGTCTACAAACATTTTGAGCACAGTAAAAATAAAAGGCATATTTTTTGATATTTTTGTATATTTATTCTTATATTGTATAAATAGCTGAAGGGCAGTGTGTCATAAAGGAATGGAGATGGAGAACTGGCTTTGGAACCAAGAAAACCTTGGTTCAAATTCCACTTCTTATGAATTCTGCCATCATGAACCCACCAGAATAAATCACTTCTCTCAGGGTTCAAGGAAGGACCCAATCCACCCATCCATATATAACTATCATTATGAACATCACTAAACTTTCTAAAAATATCAGCTTAAAAAGTTTAAATTACCCAATGAGGGAGCTTATAGGAGTTTTATTGACTACGTGCATAATAGGGACAAAACTATGCTTTAGGAAAATCATGCTGGTAGCTTAGGGGAAAGAAAAGAAATTAGAATGAGGAGAGTCTAAGACTGTCTCTATATCACAAAGAAGAGATTGAACTAGCATACTGAAAGAATAAGTTTTGGCAACTGAGTAAATGAAGGAAAAGGAAGTAAGGAGTAAAGTATAATGAATCTTTTCTGAGGAGGCTTAATTTAGCAACAGATCTTAACAAGACAGCAAATTGCAATGAGAAGTTAAGAAAACAAAAGGCTTTTAAGAAAAATAATGTAATAACCTATTTTAATTTTTTTTCTATCCCACTCAAAATGAGCCAACATATTAAAGGGTCCCTGCTATATCCATGAAATGAGGTGGAGGATTGGTGAGGAATGTAGGAGAATTTTGTCTTAACTCCCATAATGACTGTAAGCTTTTTAAAGGTAAGTAATGTTTTGTTCACTTTTGCTTCATTTTGTTTGCCTACCACTTAGTTAAGTGCCTGATAAATAATAAATGTTTCTTGAATATTTATTGATTCATTGCTGAGTTAAAGCAGGTACCTAGGTCTTGATTTATAATCCCCTCAAATGAGACAAAGTCCAAAGTCATGGACTGAAAAAGCACACAGCGGCAATGTTGAGGGATAATGGTTCTAGAGTATGGTACAATTTCATTAGGGACAAACATGATAGGCAGAGTGGGATAATTACATTTACAGATTTTTGATCATGGCCCCATTTGGATCATCCCACGCATGGCTCCCACTTTTTCATCTCAGAAACTTTGGAACTTTCATAGTTCATTTTATTACTCAGAGTAGCAAAGTCTTAAACAGTTGATTATCAATACAGTATTGCTGTTGTGTACACTCTTCTCCCAGTTCTGTTCACTTGGTCATTGACTCTAAGGTTAGAATATCTGGATTTGAGTTATAACTATGCAGCTTACTTTGTGAACTTGAAGAAATTAATTAAGTTTTACAGTTACATATAACAATAGAAAAGACTGGAGATATCTCAATTTTAGCTTCTATTTCTATTTATAAATATTGACTTTATTTCCTTCCCATGTCCCACCACTGAAATAAACATTTGTAGCAAGTCTCTGTCAAAAGATTAAATATTGCATAGATCAAAGTTCTTTAATAATTAAAGCAGTTTTTCTTTACAATATTAGTGTTATTCTAAATATTGGTCTCCTGGTGCTGCTCACTACCTACAGAATCAATTCATATAAGTATTCCCAGATTTCTTTGTACATTTCCTTTTGTCATTTCTTAAAGGACAGTAATATTTTATTTAATTCTGATACTTTAATATCTTCAGTCATCCCTTAATTGATGAACATCTCTTAGTTTATTTGTAAAAAATATTTTCTTTTAATCAATCAAGATTTACTTCCTCATTCTCTAACCCTGTCCATATCCAATGGAGAAGAAAAAGAAAAGAAACCTCATTATAAACATATATATGTATTATATAAAAAAATCAATTAAAATAAATTTCCATATAGACTCTGTAAAAATAAAATTCTCATTCTGAATTCCTTAACTCTTTATCAGTTCTTTTCCTCTCTATTAGGTAGCATGTTTCATCATGGTCTTTTGAAATGATTTTTGTTCATTACACTATAAGATAATATTCTCTCACATTTTTATACCATTAAAATCTATCTTTCCAATTTTTTTGTCTCCTCAAAAAGTGCTAAAATACTTTTTGTATATCCTTACAGTTCATTTTACTTAGCCTTCTTTAATCTACTACTCTTGGAATTCTTCCTTCTTCACTTATCCTGTTTTGTGCCTCTATTGTGTAAATAAATGTCTAAACTGAACTCTGTGTAAATTCTT
Source organism: Macrotis lagotis (assembly GCF_037893015.1). Taxonomy (NCBI): domain Eukaryota; kingdom Metazoa; phylum Chordata; class Mammalia; order Peramelemorphia; family Peramelidae; genus Macrotis; species Macrotis lagotis. The sequence continues at coordinate 89,206,024 of NC_133660.1, forward strand.
CCTTCTTTTGACTAATTTAGATGAGAATGAGGTTCAAGTAATGGCTGCTCTGCCTCCCACCCTCTTAGGACTGTGTTATTCCAGATCAGAGGGACATACTGAGTATCTACAGGTCCTCAGTATTCCCAAATGGTTCATAGTCTGAGCTATAGAAATTCTTTACCTGGATTTGGGTAGAGGCAGAGGTAGACATATATTGAACTCTATTCCTGTCAACTAGGTGGGAAAATCCTTGTGGTTCAGATTTGAAGAATTATGGGTTCCCCATTGTTCTGAAATTCCAACCTCCTTATACCTCTCCTGACTGGGCAAAATGCTTAAAGTGAGACTCTGCTCTGACCATGAGGTCTGAGATGAACTGCTCCTGTAGTAGATGGCTTCTGAAATTCTTCTTTTCATGGAGCAGCCCCCAAGATGTCCCTATAAAAGAATTCCACCCCTTTCTCACTTTTCTCTGGATATGGGATCCATAATCTGAGTAGTGGGCAACAAAATTGGGTCTAGACTTAGACCTGAGTTCAAATTTAGTCTCAGATGCTTATTATCTGTGTGACTCTAGGTTAATCATTTTTAAATTATTTGCCTCATTTTCATTGACTGTAAAATGGACATAAAATAGTCCCTACAGTGTCTGACACATAATAGAAACCATTTAAATTTTAAATATAATATTGCTATTAATAATCATAATAATATTGTTTGGATATATATAAAGATATATACACACATATTCAAATAAATAATTTCCCATTAAAATGCAAGCTACTTGACAGGAGAAATTTTTTTCATTTTTTTTCTTTGTATCTTCAGCGCTAAGCATCATCCCTTGTATATAAAAAGCACTAGTGCTTATTGTTTATTGATTAATTGAATTGAAAATTGAGTAAGGTTCTCCCAGTTATCATAAGCTACTCCCTCACCACCAAAAACATTTCATAAAAATATTGTTCCAACAATGATTTATGACTATGGATCCTGGAATATCACAAACAATCAAGAATCAAAATTTCAAGTGACATAAAGGGCAAAGGAGAGACAGATGGTGGGCATAAATATTTAACAACATTTTGTCAATGTTGATTTGTACTCAAGTCATATAAAATATGTTTAGAAAAGGAGTTGAGCTGGTCATATGAACAAGCTAAAGTTCTTCACTGGAACATATAGAATATTTTTTTTAAAATCTGCCAGATAGTTTTCATCATGTAGGGGTGATTTATGTGGATATGGACTAGAGCTACATATAAGGGGAAGAAATTGATGAATTTACAGTTATTCCACTGTAGGGAATATATGCCTTTATTAGTTCACCAATCCATTTAAGTATTGAAGTAAAAACGGTATATAGCTCATGTGAGTGGTGATCGATAATCTATAACTATTCCATTTCACCTTAATGGGAGTGGATTTAAGAAGTTTTTCTTAGAATAATTTTTGATAAAGCCAATGTTAAAAAAGCATGAATGCATATAAGGAATATATAAGAAATTAAAGGATAGTTAGAATAACAGTTAGAACATACCTTTGAGATCATTTATTCCAACTACTTCATTTTACAGATAAGGAAATGCAGAAACAGAGGAAGATCAAAGAAAGTTGAAGCTGAGGATGTTGAAAGTCATTTTCCTAATTTGGGGCATATCAAACCTTCTTTCATTATTACACATGGGATTTACAACATGGGATGTGGAGAGCAGTTCCATCATTGCTGTTATTTAGTTATTTCAGTAATGTCTGATTCTTCATGACCCTATATGATGGAAGCTAGATGGTGCAATGGATAAAGCACTGACCTTGGAGTCAGGAGGACAGGAGTTTGAATTCAATCTTAGACATTTACTAACTGTATGAGCTTGAACAAGTCACTTAACTCTGTCTCACATCCAGGGTCATCTCCAGTCATCCTAATTCATATCTGGGCCACTAGACCCAAATGGTTCTGGAGGAGAAAGTGAGGCTAGTGACTAAGCACAGCAGCCTCTCACTCAAATCCAATTCATGTGCTTTTCATGACATCACCTCCCTGATCTCATGGTCTTCTTCAAAAATGAAGGACAAAAACATTACAACATATGTTATTTTCTTGGAAAAGATTACTGGAATCCTTCTCCAATGGATTAAGTCAAACAGAATAAATGACTTGACTGGGTTCACAAAGCTAGAGCATGTTTGAGGGCAAATTTGAACTCAGGTCTTCTTGACTCAAAGCCCAGGGTCCTACCCATCTAGTTACCTCTAATTAATCACAAAAATGAAAAAGGATACACAGTTATATAATGGGACACTGCAGAAGACAGAATGAGGGAACACTGGGAAAGTTAATTCTGAAGTTTCTCTAGCAAGAACTCCTCAGCAGCCCACATTGCAGTATTATGTGAACAAAAGGGCAAAACATTTTACTTAAATAATCTTTTAATGTGGAAATAAGGAATAAAATATTAAAAGGCATCCAGAAGAGAGAAAGAGACAAGGTGACTAATATTGTCAACCTTTAATCGGGCCATTATGAATATGTTTGTTGCTGGAAGAGCTGCCCCTTCAAGACTCTGAAACCATTTTCCTGATATAGCCCCCTTCTCAAGATTTCTGAGAAATGAGTTCCAAAAATGAATATTTCTTTGCATCACAAACATAGCTACATGTATATGTACCCAACTGTATCTATGTAGAGAGAGAGACAGAGACAGAGATTTTTTAGAGCCAAAAGTATAATCCTCCCCTTCAAATATTACTGTAATATATAAAGTGTATATTCCTTGCTCTGTGATATCTGATGTTTTATTTGTGGCTCTGTGAAGCAAAAATAATGTATGGTTTCTATAACACATGGAAATTTCATTGATTTATAACTGAAAGGGACCTTCAAGGTAATATAGTCCTACACTGTTCTCTTCCCTTTCAAACTTATTTAGGTCCTGGGAAGTTGAGATTTTTCTTAAAGTTAGAATCTGAACTCATGTTTTCTGAATAGAAATCTAATATTTCAAATATGTCATGTGGTCAATAGTGTTTTATTAGATAGATAAATAATTGAATCCAGGTGATCTAGTTTCAAATCCCACTTGTGATATTATCTATGAGAAGCTTGAAAATTCATTTACCTTCCATTAACTTCAATTTAATCTCTTGCAAAAAAGAGAGTTGGGACTTGTTAGTACCCATGGTTCCTTCCATCTCTAGAAATCTATGATCCTACAATATTCCTCAACTCTATACATGTTACAGAAATTGAATGCCAGAGAGTAGTAATTTGCTTAAGATTAGACAAATAGGTAGTACTAAAGCAGGATTTGACCTAAGATTCTGGAAGAGATCTTATATCATTATCTGCCTCTTCCAACAATCTAATTTTGGCCATTATTTTTTGTGTCTCCAGTGTGCTCCAACTCAAATTCAACCATCATTTTCGAATTGATATGAAGTCAGGAAGACCTGAGCTCAAATCCCTTCTCAGATACTATAATTACCCTGACAAATCATTAACTTCATTGGTTTTCCTCACTTGTAAAAAGAGAATTGGCCTTAATAGCCTGCAATATCTCTTCTAGCTTTGAATATGATTGTGTGATCTTTTAGTAGTTTACCATTTCCTTTCAAATCCAAATTTTCAAGGTTCTTCTGAGTCTCACCATTGCAAGCTATCTTGCTAGCCTCATCTCTTACTATTACTCTTAATATATTTTGTCTCATGACTAATATGAAGTTATGTTTAACATGATTGTGCATGTATGACCTATATCAGATTACTCACTGTCATGGGGAAGGGGAAGAGAAGGGAGAGAGGTAGAAAATTTGAAATTCAAAGTCTTACAAAAAAATGAATGTTGAAAACTATGTTGGTAATAAGAAAAAATAAAGTTTAAGTTTAAACATATATATATGTATATATATATATATATATATATATATATATATACATATATATATATATATATATATATATATAGTCTCATATACTTCCTTATAGGTTCCTTTCCATGAAAGTAATATTTCTTGCTTAAAACCTTTTTGTAAGGGCGGCTAGGTGGCACAGTGGATCAAGCACCAACCCTGGAGTCAGGAGTACCTGGGTTCAAATCAGGTCTCATACATTTAATAATTACCTAGCTGTGTGGCCTTGGGCAAGAGACTTAACCCCATTTGCCTTGCAACCCCACCCCAAAAAAAAACAAACCTTTTTTTGTATTTCTTTTTCTCTCTTTACAGTTTATCTCTATCACCTTTATATTCTATCTCCCTGAGAAAGAGATAGATAGGATTTTATTTCAATAAGGTCACACACTATGTTTCTATGGGAGAGGGCAATTCCTGATTTTCTACCTTCCTGTGTAAATCTATGTATCCTTCAATCTGGTATTGCTCATTATATAAAGTATGTGTTTGTATTTTCCTAAGGGACTCTTGTGTCCACACCTAAATTTCTAAGCTGCTTTGTTTTTTATAAATTCTGTGCCTTCTAACTCCTAGGAAGTTAAACCCCTAATCAAGATTTTCACAGACTACTCTGCAACTTCAATGTAGAGTTCAGTGCTGGTAAGAAATGTGACAAACTCCACATTTGTTCCTTCTCCTCCTTAGAGTTGCAGATTTCTTGGATAATATTTTTTACCTATAGTTAGGAATTTGCTGTTTGCATATTCCTTGCACTTGTCTTTATCTGACTCTAACCCATCAGTTTCCCTGGCTTCACTGCATAACTCATTAGAGTGTCCCCAGTGTCTTTGTAAGCAAACAACAAGCTACCAGGCACTATTACATGTCCTATACAGGTTGAATATTACTTACAGAAATAAGACAACATTTCCTGGGGAAGAGTGAAAAATAGTTTCTGGAGTCAATTTATACAGTTAAATAAAACATAGAAAGTCAAAATAATAGCAAAATAGTGGTCCAGAATACTTCATATTATGTCCTCATCTGAATTCCTGATATTTATTTCTTAATACTTAATAGTATTTACTTATAGTCATATTCCACAAATTTTTTAGCCATTCACCAATAAATGGGTACCTTATTCATTACTAGATTTCTTCATTTATTTTTAAACTCTTAAATCACAAAAAAAGATCTATTCTGAATATGTTGTTAAATTCAAGAACTTTCTGTCTTTAACTTTCTTAGGAGTGCACTTTCTATTTCACAACTTCATATCTCCCCTGGACTGGCCATGTAGAGAGGAATGAATTACTGAGAGACATCAAAGGAACCTCTGTGTCATAAACAATGGTGGATCACCCATAAGTTGGATGGGAAAGAAAAATCATTTAGAAATACCTCTAAGTACAACTTCAAACCCTGTGGTACTGCTGGGAAAATAGGAAGAATTAGTAACAATGAAAACCATAGAGAAAGAAGACATAATTCTTGGAAGCAAAGGCATCAATCTATTTGAAAGGCAAATACCCAAAACTTGTAAGAGTGTGAGAGGCAGCAAAACTGGATTGACAGCAGTTCCAAACTAGGAGACAAAATGACAGATACAGACCACCTGGCAAAGATTTCAGCTGGTTCCAGATCTATAGTCACAAACTTCAGGAACAACATTTTCAAAATCATCTGACACAAGTTTGGCCTACACTGAGCATGTAGATTACATTTTTGATTATTATTAATTAAGTGATCAAACTATCTTTATGCCAACTGATTTTGGGGAAAAGATATACCCCATCATTTTCTATATTGACTGCATCTCCAGTATACAATAGAGTATTGTTATTGACCAGATATCAGTTGTTAGAAAAGAAATATGCATTCCAAAGAAAACAAATGAGGCAACAGCATTAAAAAAAGTTAATGGGAAAAGAAAATCTTTTTTTTAGGTCTTATGACATCTGATACATCTGAAAATGACTGACAGATAAAGAGCTTTTAACCACCAAGATTTCTTCATTGATTCCACTTTGTCCAATCTCACTGATGTATCCATTAAAGAACTCTTCCTTAACTGCAATCATTTCTGAAAAATAAATCCATAAGATTCCACAAAAACCACAAAACAGAGAAAGTTCAAAGCTATGACATCAACATTCCAAAACAATATAATGAAAGAATCTTCAGAAATAAGAAAACTGCCAAAAATTATCTTTCATTACATGTCTTCTGGAAAGGGAAATTACTTTGAAGAATCTCAAATTCAGTCTCTAAACTCTTTAATTCATAATTTTATCTAGTTGTAGAGCCAAAACTTGGCAAATTGACCTTAGTTTTGCCTCAAAGTTACCTATTACCTGAAGTTCTAATCTTCTCCATTTAGTATGCTTCTTAAGACTTGAACATATCAGAATTTGTTTTGCTTGCCTTGAGAACAAATGTCCCTAATTATTGATCTGTCTAATTAGATTATGAATTTATTGAATCTTACCTGAGTTTATAAAAAGTACTAAGGTATCATGTCACTACTAGATCTAAGCATTAAAAGTTATAAAGGAAAGCAATTGTGTTACTTGTCAGCAAAGATGTGCTGGTAAATTTTAAATAATTGGGACCTCTGGAAAATTGTATGCCCACACTTTTAAGTATAATTTGCATTGTTAATATTTCCATGAACTTTGACACTCAAGAACAATAAATCAAAATCTGATTTTTCATGATTATGAAATTCTTAAGTGTAAATTCTTACAGGGAAAATTCAACAATTCTTTCTAATACTTTGCTGCTTGTCAAGTGATTTAGCTCAATATTCTCCAAATCATGTTATTATATTATTGACCACATACATGAGAGTCACAAATCATTTCTCTTTTACTTAAGTATCACTCCCCAGTAATCACCTTATGCCTTAAGCTTTGCCTCTCTGCTCAATTTGGTGTTTTCCAGAAAATTGCATCTCTAAGCTCTTAGTATTCCTTTCAGACACAGTAAAGACATGCCCTGAGCTTCTAATTCTCTAGTTAATTGTGCTTTATGCAAGGCTGATATGGGAGGATGTGACCTTGAAATGGTATTAGAGTTGTCAGCTGGTCGGTACACTTGGCTGTTTTCCTATCATGTAAGGATCCCAGCTGCCCTAATAGCACAGTGCATTCCTCCTCTAGAGTAGGCTTTCTTAATCTCTTTGTGTGTGTGTGTGTGTTTTGTGTGTGTGTGTGTGTGTGTGTGGTGTGTGTGCGTGTGTGTGTGTGTTATAGATTTCTTTAGCAATATGATGAGGTGCATAAATCCCTTTTCAATATAACACTTTTTAAATGTATAAAAACAAAATAAATAATAAAAAGTAATTACATTAAAATGCAATTATCAAAATTATTAGAAAAGTGAACTGTCAATTAGAAATCCCTGACCTAGAGCCATTAGACTCTTTGGGTTGGTGACTGTTGCCATGCATTTTCAGATGTCCTGTACCTCTGTTCTTAAAAGTCTCAAATTCAGAGTGATACAGGACTCAATGGAATACAGGTTCAGGTCTTCTAGTGGCTGCATACTCTAGAAAAGAGGGCCTTATGAATAACGCCTGATATTATGTATCCTTTAAATAGACTTGTTATCCTTCTGAACTCATAAATCTCTCATGTAACTGATTTTCTACACATATGAATCAACTACTATATAAGAGCAAATGAGTTGTTACTTATATGTCAGTGTTTATAGTTAAAATAAAATATAGTTTATACTTTATAGTTACATTTATATCATACCTTACATATGTCAAAGGATATTCATATTCATTTTTATCTTATTTGATATTCAGAATGGCGCTTTAAGATATAGAGACAAATAAGGAGATAAAGTTACTTCCCCATGGCTGTACAGTATATAGTCCTTGGATTGTAAATATCAATGCCAAATTTCAAACCCAGGCCTTCTGACACCCCTCCCAAACATAACTATTTATACATTAAAGCTTCAATATATCTTTGATTAATTCTGAAGTAAATATGTGCCAGGCTAAAAATATTCAGAAAATACTTCCCTTAAAATTTCTGATTGCTAGGACAGCATGCCAATAATGTTTTTATAGAAAACAGGTGTAGATAAAAAAGATTGTGCTCTACATTGATCATATAATAAAGGCATCATGTCTTTTTCAAATAAAGGTTAAAAACCAACCCTAAAACTGCTTAAGTATTACCTAATAACAATAACAGCAGCAACAACAAATGAGGACAATGGAAAACTTGCCTAAAGTTAGCTGTTTTTAATATATGATTGTTACATCCATGAATCACAGAAATAGTTTAGCTCAGATTTTTGAAAAGTATTTAGTAATGCCTTTCTGCCAAGTTGATGAATATTATGGGAGAGATGTGGGACTTAATGATAGTATAATTATATCATCTGGGAACCAGTCAAATTGCTGGACACAAAGAGAAAAATCATAAATGGCTTCATATCAACTAAGAAGAAGGTCTCAGAAGAGAAGGCAGAATAGATGTGTAATTATTGGAAGAAAAATTTTTAACAAGGAAAAGGAATTTAAATTAGTTTAACTTGATCTCAAATGGTAGCTCAGTGGCACATTTAAATTCTTAAAAATGCTAATAGAATTATCCAAAAAGGGAATGACTGCTTCAAGGGGTTGTGAGGTTTTGTGTTCTTCCATAGCAACAAATCGCACTGGAAGACCTTGGAGTTTTATTCTCATTTTGGAGTTCTGTGATTTTGTAGCACCTTATCAATATTGACCTGGACTTCAAAAAATTTCCAAAAATAAATTAGGAAAAAGATGGAAAATATTCAAGTAATAAGAAGGGGGAAACATCATTTAGTCAGTAGAAGGTCTACACTGACACCCATCAGAATTAAAATGAAAAAGGAAACGATCTCCAGTATATCGTGAAAATCATCTATGGAGAATTTATGCCATAACTACAAAAGTAGTAAGAGGAGTAGAAGACTGACAGCAGTTTATGATCTCCACCAGTGTCTAGAGTGTACACATTCTTGAGCTGAGTGATCCATTATTTTATCTTAGTATTTAAGTGTCCATCACTCCTGCAACCTACAAATACTTGTCTAACTTTTACCATATACCCAAAGCTATTCTAGACATTCTGTAAAAAAACAAAAGTTAATCATTTCTGGAGTTATCCTTTTTCCTTTCAATATCCTCTCCTTTATCATATGCAATAAGATAGGCAATTGATCTGCATGTCATAAAGGCAAAAACTACTAATAATCATTCTGAGAGAAAAACTATTCTTTCCTAATTGGACATTGTGAGTGCACACAGGCACACATAGAGATAGCTAAAAGCAGAAAGATTTGGAATTTTTGGAGATCATTTTTTGGCTGACCTAATTTTATGAATAGGATAGAGTTGTATGTTTCAGAAGGAAAGAAAGAAGATAACAATGTGAGAATACTTTTTTGGAAGAACACTGCCACCCCTCAGAAAATTTCTTCAGATTATAGACTTTAGACCTTTACAACAAATGCTGCCCAACTTCTGCCCATGTGCTGTATTTCATTATCATATTCCATTTAATTCGTCAAATATTTATCATAAGTTTTTGACTTCATCTTACTCTCTTCTGATAAAAGATGGACCATAATTTCTTTTATCAAAATGTTTTTTCTATTCTAAGCCTCATAATTGCCTGTAATCACCAGGGATAATCAGTTCTATTCAGGCTAGGAGGCTTGAGGATTCTATAGTGTTGTCCCTTTGTCTCAAAGTAAAGCAATATCCCCTTTCTACATACAAATGAAATCAAGACAAGGACCAGTACTGCCCTGCAGGAACTTTAGTGAGAGACTCTGGAGTTATGGAGCCAGACCACAGCCTACAGCAACAATTACATCAGGTCCTCTTCAATCTGGCTACACTCTGGGGAGCCTTGCAAAAGCTTGCAATTTGATCCTGAAATGAATCAAGTTAGTTAACCTCTTTGGGAAGCACTGTGACTCTCCTTCATACTTTTTTTTTTCCCTCCAAACAAAAAATCTCATGGGGTGTCTGGCAATATTGGAATTTGTTTATGAAACTTTATTTCTGAGCTTTCCCCTTGACAAGGTCAAGGCAACTTTTGTCTTTATTATTCTTGGTTTGATAGACTGTCAATTTGGTGACCCAATCCAACAAGCTAGTAATCTGTGTCTTTGCCTGTTATAAACACAAGGTACCAGGGAACCCTTCTCTCACTAAAGTGTCCTTCAGGGCAGTACTGGTCTGTCTTGATTTCATTTGCAAGTGGAAAAGGGGACATTACTTTAGTTTTGAGATGAGTACAAGGACTGTAGAATGTCTGCCTCCTAGCTTGAATGGAACTGATTACTCCTGGTGATTTAGGGGCAATTATGAGTATTAGACTAGAAGAATATTTTCTCGAGATTTCTAAATAATTTGTACTTTTTATGACATGGAAGATTGGGGACCAATGAGAGCTTGTTTTTATATTAAGACTCATGTCATTCTCTGACATATACACTTTATTGGGGCAAAAAACTCTGAAGTGTATGATAACTTAGGTATGCCTCCATGGAATTAATTTTGTGGAAAACTGGCAAAATCTTTATGCCATGTATGAAAGGAGTCCCCTTGCTCTATCACAGATCCCCTTCTTCTCCCTTTTTATTATATGAAAATTTTCTTTCATATGATTTGGTTAACCCCGTGATATGATGATAAAATGTTTAACAACCAATTCTCCAAAAAAAGAAAAACCACATACATGGACACACTTTCTCCATTTCCCCCTCTTAAATCTAGTTAATTAGTAGAGCAATATCATGATTTGTGATATTTGATAACATCCCAGATGTAAATACTCACATTGAAATTTTTAGTAGTCAGATCTCTGGGGTCTGGTTTGAGCTAGCACCAGCATAATCCTATACCTCAACTATCTCCAGTCAGCTATTAAGTGGTACTTTATTATGCCCCACTAGAGATACAGTAATATTTTCATCTCATTTGTGCCTATGATTCAGGTATATTTTTGTTCTTTCTTCTCTTTCTCATCTTCTGCTTCCCCATAGGAATCAGAAGGATATCATCCCTTGTCTGAGTTAAAAAAAATCAAATAAAGGGATTTTTCTATGGAAATCAAGTTTCCAATAATCAATTACAATGGACTAGCATCTTGTTAAATTAATTTATGATTCAAAGAAATAAAAACCAAATACTAATTAATTTTTCACAGAGATAAAATACAATGATACAATTAAGCTAAACCTACTTCAGTTTCTTCATCTGTAAGATGGAGAATATATAGATTTATTGTGGAGATAAAATGAGGTAATATTTATAAACTGCTTTTGCAAACTTAAAGTATCATATAAATTCAAACAATGATGACAATGATAATGATGATGATAATAATGACCATGACAGCACTAGTGGTGGTGATGGTCATAGTAATGAGAAAAGGCTCTGCTCTGTAAAAACGAATACTATCAGAATGAAAACGCACATTTCCTGAACTACTGAATAAGGTAAATCAGCTGCGGAAATGATGGAGACTTAAGAAACACAGAATTTTGAAAAAGGATGAGTCTCTGTTCTATATTAAATTTAGCAAATATTTATTAAGTATATATTATTTGCCAAGCATTCTATCAAATACTGGTGATACCTAAACCCCCCCATTAAAAAAAAAACTCTCCCTGTCATTAAGATGCTTTCTTTTCAACACGATATACAAACAAGTAAGCTAACAAAGTATAGAAAAAGAAAGACCAAGTAATTTCACGAAAAGAGTATGTGACTAATAAATAGAGGAGGGAGGAAAAAAATAGAGACAACAAATTACTTATTTATCACATATTATGTGCTATGTGTGTCCTTTTCATCTGTCATCTCATTTGATACTCCCCAACAAATCTGTGAAGTAGGTGCTTTTATTATTAACTCCATTTAACATTTGAGGAAACTGAGGCAGACAGCAGTTAAGTTATTTTTTTTCAGGTTCATGCATGTATGGAGTTTTCCTGAGGGCCACATGTAAACATAGATCCCCTTGATTACAAGGTCAGTACCTTGCAGCAAACAAAAATATTCTGTGGACTATTATAAGAGACTGGGAAGGAAGCTAGTGCAAGTGGATAGAATGTGGACTCTGGAGTCAGAGGATGTGAGAGCAAATCCAATCTCAGACACTTACTAGCTGTGTGATCCTAAGTAAATCATTTAATGTCTCTGTTTTCTTATCTGTGAAATGAACTGAAGGAAATGGCAAAGCATTCCAGTATTTTTGCCAAGAAAATGGCAAATGAGGTCACTAAGACTTGAAAACAATTGAAAAAAATTGAAAAAGTAGCAAAAATTATCAGAGATCTCTGAGTTATGCCTTCAAGCTTGTGTGTCCCAGTTTATGGACCTTGCAGGCTGGATCATCTCTGAAGCTTACATAGCAATTGTAGTTGTGCTGAATTGGTAGTGTGGGTTGCATTAGATACATTTAATTCTATGGGTTTTGTTGGACAATAGGACCCAAAAGAGCTAAAAGTTTGGAACCTACTGCTTGAAAGGTAGCTAAGGATTCTAGGAGGAGGAGATGTATTTATAAATGAGAAAAAAATGTATATAAAAGCAAGTGATAGATCTGGACCAAGAGCTAATACTTTTGCATGTCCTTCCAGTAACCCTTCCATGGTATCATTCTGATTTATAAAGAAAACTTCTACACAATGGATTATAGATGACTAGTAGTGCGGCAAGATAGAAATATTAAGCTAGATTTTTATAAAGATAATGTGGAGTTTTATTCATGGATTTATTTTTGCAAAGTTTATAATGACTTAGTATTCAACAATATCCTCAGCAGTGTATTTTGGATCAGAAATAGCAAATGAGCAAAGGTTTGGAGAACTTTGATAAATCTACAGGTGTGCTGGTAAATATTTAACAAATACCTCTCTTAGAGGATGGTAATGTGTAGGTATGACATTTTTTAAGTTTAATATGCAATGTTAATATTTTTCTCCATTACATTCATTAACTAAACAATCAATAAAAATATAAATCAAGCACTGATTTTTCTAATTTGCCAATATCTGAGGTTCACCCTGGAAATTTAACAATTAGCTCTCAGAAGCCAATTAGCTTTAGCACATCTCTAGGTCCTTCGATTAACACCTACTAGCCATGATAGCGTCCATGGTCCAACCATTTAGCCTTTGAATATTTTAGTTTCCTCACCTACAAATGAATAGACACCATATTACTTTACCTGACTTTAATGTAGAGATTTATCAACACAAGAATAATATATAATCATATATTATTATGCACACTCTAATCTGAGTTTCTGGTTTTTCTTAAAGAAAGAGAAATCAGAAAAAAATTGCCTAGGAATGGAAGGTGACAAAAGGTTCATTGAGCCAAAATAAATTTTGAATTTAATTAAAAAACATGTTTTTAATAATATACTCTTTACTCTGTAATTAGACAGTCTCCTGGATGGATTATTTAAAATTGAAACATCATAAAGATCTCACTTAAAAGAATCCCTCACAAGGGAAAGTTTTTGTGTTTTTTAATCAGTTTTGAAATGCCTTTAATAAAATAACTTCCAGAAAGTATTTTTTTTTCCTTTTAAGTATTGAAAAATGCCTTTAGATTGTTCAGAGATGAATTCAGAATTCAATTTAATCATTTCAGTAAACATAAAGAGCCAAAGGAAGTTCAAACTTATTAAGAATGTATTTTAGAAAGGCTTAAGGGTTGAGGACTGTTTTCCCCCTTTCTTACTCATCTTGGAGATCTAGACAGTGAAGCAGTAGATTTAACATTCTAGTTGAACTGAACACCATAAAATAAACAAGATATTTTTATTAGTGAAGGAGAAAATGAGGCATTAAAAAGTATATTATATATATATATCAATCATCATTAAATATATGTATATATATATATATATATATATATATATATATACCTTCGAGGAAAATTTCTAGCTCAGTACAAATATTCAGATCCATCAACAAACAATTTCTATAAAAATAAGGCTCTAATTCTCAAAAGGAGCCCTAAAGATACAACTATACAATAGATGGAATGGGGGGAATAGGGCATATTGCCTTCAGCAGTGTTAAATGTAAGATACATGGTCAATGCAGAGGGAACAGTTAAATTATTGAACGTATTTTTTATATCTAACATTTTCTCTATTTCAAGAGGCATAAAGTCCTAAGTTCTTTATCTGTGGTCTATGGATAGATTTCAGAAATTTATAAGAAGTTGATTGATAAAATAATTATACCCTTATTTTGGCTAAGCTCTAAAATTGAGCATTTCTTTCAGTTAGGAATATATGCAGCAGGACCATTATAGTATTAGGCTCTACCAAACTGTCAAAAGGCTTCATAGTACAAAGAAAAAAAAATGCTAAGGAAACCCTGACTTGGTAGTCAGTTCACACTTGTTCAGAGTTTGTCTTCCCACTTCAAGTTTCCAAACAAGGAAACGAAAGTTTAAAGCATTATGTATTTGCTCATTTGTCCAGGGTCACAAAACTAGTATCAGAGCCAAGACTACAATCTTGCTCTTGATTACCAAGTCAGCTTACTTCCCAAAGCTCTATATTTCTTTTCTTAAATCATTAACATCTTGATAAACTTTGACTTTTCAGCTTCCTTTCCTCTATTACTAGAACAACTCAGGGCCACATGAGAGTAATGGCAAATTGCTCTGGAAAAAGGGAAAAGACAATATAAAGAGGTTGAAAATGAGGAGGAGAAATGGGGGCTAGACTTATCAGAGAGCTAAATCACATATTTAGTTATGCTTAAGACTAGACCAAGTTCAAGGGCCAAAACAAAACAGATATTTCATTTGGAAGGCAATTCTAATTATATCATACAAGATGGCATCATTAGGAATATTCAGAATCTGAGAGAAAGACACTTCTGGGACTCCTGTTTCCAACAATATGCAAATCCATTGACTGGCAGCTTACAAATGATTTTAGCAGCTGCAATTCCCAGAGCAGATCATTTTCATTCCCCCTAATGTATATTATTCACATGTCTTTCCACTGTGTAAGGCAAAGCATTTTTATGTAGATAATATTCCTATGTTTGAAATGTGGGAGACATCACAGTCTGACAGTTTCAAATAGAATTAGAATTCAGAAGCTCAAGTTTAAGACAATTATTTGAACTGAAACATGATGCTAAAGACACAATATTCTTCAATCTTAGGGAGAAATTTATTATAAAATTAAAGAAAACAAAGTAGCACAACAGACAGTCTGCTTGAATTGAAGTCAGAGAAGATATATAACCCTCATGTAATCTCTCTCACTTCAATTTTCCTCATTTGTTAAATGGAGATGATAATAACAGCTACCTCACAAGTTTATTATGTGAATCAAATGCTATAACACAAACAAAAAAACTGAAAACCTAAAAGTGCTAAGTAAATGCTAACTACAAATTTGATTCCTGGGCGTATCATAAACTTTTGCCAGAAAAAACTTTTGTGTGCCTAAACTACTCTTCTGATGGTTGTTCATAAAAATAAGGCATTAATCACTTACAAATAATTTTGGTAAACCTAGATTTTGGCAAGAAATAGTTTATGGTTGTCTTACCATTGTAACATTCTGTTGGACTTTGAATGACCATTTTATAATTCCAGAATGTTTACAAAATATAAACATCTGATGAAAATAAATTTTTTAAGGTAACAATTGTTTCAATTTTGATTTCCCCCAGGACATACAATAATACCTCCCAAAATTAAAAATAATTAATGATTCTGGGGGAACTTGACAAAAGAACTATAGGAAGTTCAGATCAATATAGTTATATGATTTATTCTATTTGGTATCTGCTACAAAGGTTGGTATTGCTCATTTACAGCATCGACAATGAAATCAAGATTTATTCCTCCCTTTCTAGGTCATTTTGCAACAGAAGTGATCATTTTTATTTATTTAACCACAAATATTTTAAATAGACAATACTGTAGATGAAATATTATTTTAATATTTTTCCATGGAGAGGTTCTTAAAGATGTCAAACCAATGGTCATTTCTTAGGATTTTAAAAGCTTTGCAGTCCATCATCTCTGTTGACACATTTTTTAGTGAGCTATTATTAAAATCTAAGATTTTTTCTTATATTCCATTGTTTTCAAACTTTTTTTTGGCATGTCGTCCAATCTCCTCTGCCAATAGAGTAGCATTAACAACATATAATCAAGAACAATTACAACAGTAAGACCACTTTATGCTTGCTGTGCAAATTAACCTAAATGTATATAGGCCCATGCATAACACAGTTGACTAGGCTATAAATTCCATGATGGCAAGACTTTATATTATCCAAACATTTTAGCACTACCAACACCTAGTATAATCATGCACTGACAGTATGTACTTGATTGCCATTTTTTAAGAATATTAGTCAGGGGATTCTTGTTCAGGCATATTTGCCTCTTATATCTCTTTACACTCAAATTCTAAATTTCATAAATACTTGGTGAATTGAATTGAATAAAATAAAGTAACTTTGACCTTCAGGAAATGTAAAAAAAGCATGATAACTGAAAAGCAAAACATGAAATATGATTCAAGTTCTAATGTTCAAATTCTTTAAATCAACAGCTATATTGCTGACATGAATCTAAGGTAGGATTTTCTATATATGTGCATGCATAAATAGTACATATATGTGTGGTTATGTATGTCCATATACTGAGAAAAGGGTTATTAATTTTTTTATAACTCCTGCATTTTATTTTAAAACTTACTTTTGAAGATAACTTTCTGACTTGTCCCCAACTCCATCTTAAATAATTTATTTTGCCTTTTGGGAAAGAAATAAAAGTAGAAATGAATGACTGGCTCCAAAAGCATCATGAGCATGGGGAGTTTGCAGGCAATAATTCTGATTTCCTAACTCTAATTATAAGTGAAAATCACTTTCTGGAAACTTGATGCATTAATGTATTTCCTACTATCATTAGATTGTAAACTCCTTGTGGGCAGGGACTGTCTTTTGTCTCTTTTTCTAATTCCAGTACTTTGTAGAGCTACTAGCCTAGAGTAGATACTTAACAAATATATATTGACTTAAATTTCCTACTTCATGAATTATTTCCCGAAGTTCAAAGTCAGCCTCAGACACTTATATATCAGGTCAAGTCAATTAACTTTGTTTACCTCATTTCCTCATCTGTAAAATGAGATGGAGAAGAAAATGAATTATCTTATAATCAAAGGAAAATATGGGGGGGATCAAAGATTAATGCTTCATATTAAAAAATAAATTTTAT